>NC_056737.1:461977810-462209819 GCF_019279795.1 Protopterus annectens | reverse complement strand
TTAACAAGTGTAATCATGCTGAAAAGCCTTTATTCCATCATGCACCCACACAGCATACTTTCTTGTCTCATCTCAGCATACTTTCTTGTCTCATCTCAACATCCCTCCCACGTGACAAGCTTCCATACTCAATTGAGTTTTAGTCTTAAGAAAAAATTACCTGGCTACTATTAAATGAATATACTTGCATTGTTATGAATTGTACTTAAGTGGTTACTATTAGGAATACATCTGTGTTCCCTTCAATGTAGCAAACTTCATTTATTTTGCATGAAGCATATTGCCAGACTGTGATATCTAATAATATTTAAAAAATTGCGTTGGTGATTACAGTTCTGCCTGTTTGGTCAGTCTGAAAATATGAAATCATGCCCTCTATCTCTTACACACACAATTGAAAGATAGCTGGCTGAGATTCTATATACTGTGAAAGGACATTTATAAATATCAGTCTGTTTTACAAAAAACATTAGGTGTTCATGACCTGATGACCTGTTCAGGAATTTATTATACCAATATATCAATAAAGACCATTGAGTACCCCGCTATAAAGAGCTGGTAGTCGGGAAAGCCCTGACACCATCTTCTGTGAATATAAGGAATGTTGGTGGTTAGGACAAGATTGCTTTTTTTCTTCTCCTGCATGTTTTTTTCTTTCCATTTATTTCCTGTTGTCTTTCTCCTTCAGACAGTGGAGAAGACAAGCTGTTGCCAGGGTTTCTAATGTTAGTGTGTCTGAAGAACTTGGAAGCAGGGATTTGCTCCCCCAGCATGTCTATGGAGTTATTATATGCATATCATTTTAGTTGCTATAATGTTGAAGCAGGGGGGTTTCACTTTGTGTGCTTGCCTTTTTTTCATTTTGTCACAATATATGTCTGACATCAACACTTGTTTCTGAAGGATGAAGATCTATGAATGATGCATTATGACATCCCTTATTTGCACAGGGCATTTTTTTTCCAGTATTTTATTAACCTTTTGTTGGGATCTGTTAATCTGGGGACTGACATGATCATGCTGCTGCGACTGTTATTGACACTAATGTAGCTATGAACACACAACTAAACATCACAAATTTTCATCAGAAGTGGTTCTATTAAAATAAACATCTCACAGCAATGACTAAATAAAAGCTTAAAAAAACATATCTGGCAGTGGCAAACCTCAACTCCCATATACTTCCAAACCCATTTATCTCCAGCACTGTGCAACACTGGAGGTAAGGAAAAACTCTTCCCCCACTGTTCTGTGATCACACTACTGTTCGGCAGACAGGGTTTGATGTCAGGAAGTTGTTCCTTATCACAACTATCACTCAGATAATCACATCTTAACTTACCAAAGTACTTCTGGAGGAGTAAAACCTTCTAAGTGTTGAATCATACTATAAATTACCAAAAATATCCACCTGAAATAATTTTGGTTTGCTAAACCTTGTTAAGATAGGTGGATTTGAGTACAAACTGTAGCAACTGGAAATCCAGTCATAATTCTGTGTTTTGGTAAGAAGAATCTTTAACTTAATAATAACCTATAAAGTCAAACAATGTGCATGTTAAATACAGACTCACCCACTCTAAAGCTAAGAATGTCAGGGCCAGCTACAGACTAGAACCAATAAACATCCAGTGGTCTTTAACATGGTTTACCAACAAATTTCTGAAAGTGAAATTATGCAAGCAAGGAGAGGAAGACATGAGACCATTCTAGGTCAGAAAAGAATTAGCCAAATTTTGAGTTCTTTCAGGCTTAACAAAACAGTGACACAATAAATGATGCTCATATAAGAACAGTGAACATAAATGGAAGACTTGTGGCAAGTGGCAAGTTCAGCCATCCAAGTACTAATTATTACTTAATTAAAAATGGCTTCAGTGTGCAGTGCTTTCATTGCGGAGTTGGGGTGTACTAAAATGTAAGCAATCTAAAGGTTAAACTGATAGAACTCTCATACTTCCACCCAAATGATTGAAGTTCTCTGGGTGTGGAAGTTGAGTGGGAAGAAAAGGGAATGAATGTGTGTGCATGTTATTTACTAGTATGAGTCAATTCGCAGTAATGTCAACACGCTTTTATGTCGATAAAAACAGAGAGACGCTACTAAACATGCAACAATGTTAATCCTCGGAACATGCATACAAGACAGAAGCATTTTTTGCAGGGGGGGGGGCATTCTAATTATGTATACTAACTTTGACATTGCACAAACACTGGGGAAAGGGCAATACTCCCTTACACAAAGGAATGTTGATCTCACACAGCTGTCAATCAACAATCAGCTGCATATGCTGACCAATGCAGGTCAACAATACATAGGTCGACCATCCTGGATTTTTTGATTTATGCTGGGACCACCCCATATGCAGTATTTATTGGGGGGGAGGTTTGAGGTAGCTTGAAAGGATATATTTACTTGAAGAATGACTCAGTGTTATGGTTGCTGCAATTGAAATGTTTGTTACTTATTGAACTAATAAAACCGTAATTTCATTGCTACTTGAAACTAGTGGGAAATACAACCTTTGGTTTGTAAACTAATAGCAACAGAGTTACCTTGGGGCTGTAGATATGCTATCCATTTATTAGAGTACACAAAGTTTAAGAGTAGCATTTGAAAACTTATAATTGTATTTCTCATTGCTTTAGAGTAAGGTAACAAATACTTCAAGCACCTTTCATGGCGGTGAATTTAAATGTTAATACATTAAACAAATGTTTAAGTTTCATCTTTAGTGTATTAAGCAAAAACATACTTTTGAAGCTATCATACCAGTGACCATAAAATATAAATGAAAAATATATTGTAAAGTAGGGACACAGTTTGCTGATTATGATAACCACATCAAAATGGGACTGTGGGGTAGTTTCACTTGAATATATACACACACACACACACACACACCTCTATGGGTCTACTTCACTAACAAACCAAATGACTGAAAATTCAAAATATTGAATTATGGAATTTGCCCCTTCTCCACATGAAGGGTGCACGGGGCATGCACCCTGCATTGAAATGTGTTCAGTATTTTGAATATTTAGTCTTTTGGTTTGTCAGTCCTCTGAAGTATACCCATATTATATATGTGTGCGTGTTTTGGGATCCAATATCTGTCAGCATATGAGGACGTGGTCAAAAGACCATATTGTTTTGCCAAGAATGGGCTGCACCTGTCCCCCATGTGCTTTTTGATACTGGCTAAAACTTTATCCACCTCCTTAGAGCCTTTTTTTAGGCAATGCTAAAAGGACAAAACTACCAACATAGTGAAAAAGACTCCAAGCAAATGTAAGGTGTTACTGCTGAATACTCAGTCTAAACAAAGCCTCTTTCAAGCCCTCCCCACCCTGGACAATGTAGACATCTGTGCCATGACTGAGACTTGGTATAAAGTTGTATAAGGTAAAGTGCACTGATACAGTGCCTTCTACACATTTAAGTTCAACAGCACACATTTTTGCCAAAGGTAGATGTGTCTCAATCTAGGTTAACAGTAAACACATGTGCAAGTCACCATAGATAAGGTCCCTCAAAAAATGATGGCTAGCTGCAGGTCACCATCTTTGGCTCTATAAGCTCATGACTCTTACTACTCACCATCCAAACACCCTATTCATGGGTGACTAACTACCCCTCTACAAAGAGAAAAATGTGCACCTAAACTCACAGGCACAATGCTTCCAGGACTTCATTAACACAAACATCCTGGAACAGACAGTGCACACTAAAACCAGAGGATCAAACATACTGGTATTCGACATGGGAGAGCATTGCACTCCCCATTCTCCAGGCCCCATTGTCACTAATGAGATCAGATCACAAAGCTGTCTTATTCGAAGTAAAATTAAAACCAAAAAATTCAGCTAAAATAGTAACAGTTAGGAACTACTTGAAGGCAAACTACATCCTATTATGTGACAGTCTGTCAAAATTCAGGGCTACTCCCAACCTCAAGACCACGACTACCTATACAGAATTATTCACAGAATCCCTAGACTAACATGTGAATGGCTGTATAGTGGCTGCCATACTTACCAGAAATAAACCCAAAACAATTACTAAAAACAAGAGCCACTGATGGAATCCTCACCTAACCAGAGTATATGGCAAAGAAAAAAAAACCTCATGGCCAAAAACAGGCAGAACAACTCCCTT
This sequence comes from Protopterus annectens, assembly GCF_019279795.1. NCBI lineage: Eukaryota > Metazoa > Chordata > Ceratodontiformes > Protopteridae > Protopterus > Protopterus annectens. The sequence continues at coordinate 462,205,660 of NC_056737.1, read as the reverse complement.
AAAGACAAATGCTCTCTTACACAACTACAGTAGAGTCTCGATTATCCAAACTAATTGGGACCGAGGGTAGTTCAGATAATCACTGTTTGGATAATCAAACATATAATTGAACTGAATAAAAATCTTCTAAAATCTTGTTTTTTCTGCATGCAGGCACTTTTCAACCATTCAGTGATTCCAGTGAACAATAAAGTGTATTTTTCACATATGAGCTGGCTCCAAGCTCAAAAATCATGCTAAAGTGAATATGTATAATGTTTACATATTCAGATATTTTTATACCCAAAAACTTTGGAAGGGTGGTTCTGATAACTGATGTTTCAGATAATTGACACTCTGTTGTAAACATGAAAATAAGAGGTATAATTAAAGCCAGCTAGAAGGTAAAGATAGCCTTGCAGGTTAATGAAAATCAGGCGGCCTTCTTTAGCAACGTCTGGAACCTGACAGATAGTACACAGCAGTGTGCGTTTTACTGGTGGCGAACAGTATCACCTTCACTGATCAGATCTACTGGCTAATAAATTCAGCTCATAGTTAACACACCACAATCTCCCCAGCTCCACCAGGTGAAATCTCCAACAGTAGGGACCAAATGCTAGCAGTACTCACTAAAGCCAACACCACCATCTCTATGGGTTTTAATATCCCTGGTGGCCTCCTCAATAGTCTAAAACATGACCTATCAGGACCACTTGAGGCACTCCAACTACAGGCTTGAATGCATTCCAAGAGAATGGAGGACAGCATTAGTTATTCCCACCCACAGGGCAGACCATCAACTGACCAGGGAACTACAGACCCATCAGTCTAACAAGCCTAATAAGCAAAGCCATGGAATGAATTATGATGGAAATGATAAAAAGGACAGTGGCAACCTAAACACACTGGACTCATCCCCGCTGTAAGGGAAGGTTGTGACTACTTAACCTAGTAGACTTCTTTGAGAATGTCGCAAAGGCATGGATGAGGATAAAACAGTGTACTCTGCATATCTTGACCTGGCTATGGCATTCGATACACCACCTCTCTCAAGCATTAAGTTCTCTAAGCCATCAGTAAATCCTTATATAACTTGTTGGATTTCTTGTTGGCTCACAGACAAGGTCCAATAATTCAGGATTGGTGAGACCACCTCGACTAATACATGGGTCCTATGCTGGGCACACTCCTGTTTGGCATCTATTTCCTAGAAGTCAAGGCTTCTGACTCACCAAGTTCCCAGATGACAGCAAAGTGGGAGCTATTACAGATTCTACCAGAGTCATCAACATCTTGCAAGTATTTTTAACACAGACAATTGAGCAGTGCTAAAACCACGTCCCAAAACTCAATGCCAAACAATGCATTATAATACCATTTGTGAAACTATCAACCTAAGTTAATTACTCCATCGCTGAAATGTCCTTAAGATTTAACCCAGTATTAAAGAATCAGGGAACATATGTAGACAGCAATCTGGTTCTGATCAAGATGTAGTTAAGATAATATGAAAATCATTCTATGTCACCTAAGTTATAGGTAAGGGTATGGAATCCAGGTCCTAGGAAGTTACTCGGCCATTATCGGACCTATCACTGCATACAATACTGCCTTTGGCATGTGTTAAACCAGACCCTTGCAACATTTGGAATGCCCACAAAGGTTTCTCACCATGTTTTTCAGGTCATGAATACTCTTGTCCTACACTGATCATGTAAAAGCTCCCCTCCCCATGTAGACACCCATGATACTCAGGACCCAGATAGTTTGGGTGTGCAGCTACGCTTGTAAGGGCCCCATTGGTCATTAACCTAGTAACAACTTATGGACACACAAATAAATGCAATGTAAAGGCAAGCATGTTACTTTGCTTTCAAGAATGGATTTAACAGATGGGGTGAAAAAATGCAGATAATGATTTTTTCTGATTGCAAAGTAAATATTGTGTCAATTGTTCTGTAACAAGTTCACTATGACTGGAAATTAGAGAGCTGGGTAAAACTGAATAAATATTAGTGGGTCTGTTTACATACAGACCAACTATTTATGAACGCTAATGACAGTGGAATGGCAGTTCTGAATGGGGGAGGGGCCTGAGAAGGGGACCTGGAAGCACTTTATAGGTAAGCACAGTAATGGCAGTTGAGGTTAAGGGCGCACACAAGCAAAATTGCAAATTCTGGACACAGTAGTCACAGGTCCAGAAGTGTAGTTGCTAGAAACAGAGTGAAAGGGTTAGGAACCATTCAGAAATGAACTCTTGATACTGCATTTGTTTGAGCACTTCATGTGTGGCATTAACCTGTAGCAAGCCTCTTGTTACATTTGTAACAGTTTGCTGCAGTTTTTAAAGGAAAACCGCTTTTTTGGTTCTAAGCTTGGACAAGTTTTTGCTCTTCAACTTAAGAGTTGAAGGATTACTAGATCATTTAGCTATACTTGTTGCCAGAGAAGCAAACAGATCTGCAGATACCTCATATATGTTATAGTATGCTAAGCCTGCCTGACACTACCTTAGGACAACAAGAGTGATGGAAATGTAATTCCCACCCAAGCTGATTCCTAGTCCATTAAAGCACATCTTAGATCTATTTCATATGGTCAAACCATAGGATTGGCATCCAAAATGCTGAGAAAAGATCAAAAGACCAGAGGACATAAAGCTTCAGAATATGAAAAACTACTAATAGGAAGCAGCAAAGACTCCTTAACGTGTGCTACAAAATAAAACATGAAATTTAACACAGGCATGTCAAAACCCTTTGTTATTGTGCAATGGAACACAGTGTCTCCAAAAATCCTAAGTACATAAAATTTGACTTGCCTAAGAGAGCAAATATGGTTCAGCAGCACATACCATGTGAAACCACATAATAAAGGTGATTCAAAAAGCATCACTATTTAAATGAGAGAACGTGACAATACAAGTGTATCTGATGTAAGGATCTCACTTACACCCTGAGAAGTACAGCCACGACTTTATAAAAGTTTTGAATGTTGTATTCTATCTTGTTTTGCAAAACTTGCTCAAAGCATTTATTTCTTCCTAACTTCCTCTTTTCAGGGGATAGTGGACAACCAGCAGGCATTTGTTGATATATTTTGTCTACTCAGTTCTGCTCTGTTCCCTGCTAACACATAGATTACAGATGGCAAGTCAGCAATGAGTCTTCCTTAGAGATTCCTAATGTGTTGATGCCATGCATCTACAGAGTTCTGGGCTCATGGTAGGCAAATTATACATTACAGAAATATTCAAGAATTTAATTGGAAATGGGAGGAAACTAGCTGATAATGCTGTCCTTGTATTAGGTAAACCAAGGAAATTCAAGACATGCCAATCTGTAATATATGTCAAAATATCTTTCCTCTCAGTATGGAATGTTGAAATAGGACAACTGAAAGCTGGCAACACCTCCACATCTGACAAAGACAAAGCAATTTTTTTCACAGCCAACTGAAAACTTGCAGATTTACCATACACAGAGGCTAGAGCAATATGTAGAATTTTCCACCAAAGGTTTTCTCCAAAGTGTAATAAGCATTCCTTGGGCTCAGCACCACTAACATTACTCTACACACTAAATTACAGCGACCTCAAAGTCACATAAAATGTAACTAACATTAGCATTTAAATTGCACATGGCCAACAATACACACAGAGCTATATGAAATTATACACTGACTTTATGACAGAATATTAACGGTACTGATTTAACACAGTACATAATAAACCCATGAACAGTATAAAACAGTCTACACACATTACCTTTGGTCAGAAATGTTCCAGCCATCAACCATGTAGCTCCTCTACTTAAATCAGCCAAACTAACAGTAGAGAACACAAGCACATGATTGCCACTCTGTTCATCAGACACACTTTTGAATAAACATACCACACTTTCATGGATAATCTGCACTGGATGCTGCATCGCTTTCCTGCTTAGCAGTGCTACAGGACTTTTCAAAGAGGTCCTAGCTACATAATCATCCATTAGTAAAGCACTGTGTGCATCTCAACAAAGCTCTGTTTTAGTTAATGGTATGCCTTGTATTTTAACTTCCATGGGATCACTCACTCACATGGTGATGTGGAACTGATACGATTAGCTTCTCACCACCTACAACACACAGTGATAACCAGACTCCTGCACTTCTCTCTCAACCTCAATTTACAAGACCAGTACTACCTATTGTTGTAGTTAGGTCCAGAATATATATGTATCCAACACTAGGATGTCTATCCATAGCTCTCAACCCTCCATCTTCAAAATAAGGAACACTAACATTTGCCGACATAATATGGAACAAATGGGCAAAATGTGGAACACATACTAACAGCTCACTAACAACTTCAACTAGGAAGGTCATAGAATGGTTAAAATATGCTGGTTCCACTTATAAAAAATATATTTTAATGAATTAATATGATTTGTTTCTATTTACCATGAATATCAGTTAAAAAATTAACACTGAATGTGTGACAGACATGTTCAACGTGGAACTTTGAGGAACATGAACTTTTTAAGACCTCAAATGAGGTACGTTCCTCGTAATGAGGTACACTTGAGAGGTATGTGCGTCTTTGAGGTACAGACACCCCCATGCTGTGCTACTTTCCCTGACGTACTGTAGACATGGCTGCCAAATGCAGTTAGTCACTGCAAACAAATTTATACAATTGTACTTACTGACAAGCAACACTGGTGCCTGGTCAAATCATTGTAATGGCAACTGTAATACATGCCTGACACATTTAAAAAAAACACTGTCAGGTTGCAAAGCAGGATTGTATACTTACAAATGGTTTTACTAATTCCAGCATGAGTAGTATGCTTTGGCTAGTGAAAGGAAACATTCTGCAATGATTTAAATATCAACGCTTTTCAAGTAAAAGGTACCATTAAAATATTTCTTGTGCAGTGATAATGCAAGTGTCATGGTAATACAGATGTGTTATACAATACTGGACAGTGTACAGCCAAGATTTGCTCATATAGGCATAGTTAGAATGCCCACTGTGGTTAATAGTTTTTGATATTCTGAAATACAATTATGTGGGCTTTAGAACTTCTGGGCTTCTGATCTTGTCATCTCAACACTTTAGGTGGCAATCATAGTCTTTCAGCCACCGAAATACGTCCTAATTATCTTACTGTGCTGTGAGCTGTACAATAATACTTTCATACAATTCTGAAGTTTAAATTGTATAAACATTAATAATGTATGCATTCTTATCCACACACAAAAAATAGGAATGCAACATGAGTTAAATGACCCCAAAGAAAATAGCAGCATACAACACACAGAACTTCAGGGATCATAAACAATGTAGAAGAAAACAGCTTTTGTTCAGCTCAGTTTATAGAATCAAGATACTTTATTTGGTAAGCGCTTTCATGGAAATGACTCCCACTTCTTCAGACCATTCAATAAAATACATTTAAAACCACTCCATTTATATAGGGAACCTTAATTGGTATCAATCAAACCATGACTACACCATTTTCCAGTCTTAAAGTAATAAGCACACCCTAATATATTCTTATTAAAACTTAGTCTTTCTTAGTGCTTATATAGACAAAACCATGTTTGAAATACATATATAGACTACATATATGTACAGTTGCATCTATCATTTCTCACTTTCTATAAAATATCTTTTATCACAGACTCATGAGAGTCCCAAAATTATATACACAAATGTATATCAGATCATATGTAAATAGATGTATAAAGTTTACATATGCCATATAGATGCTACTAAAATTTTCACTAATAAAAAATGCACATTAACAGTAAAATACATGATAACCATAAGCATGAAAATAAAAATAAAATACATCCTATTATTTATAAATGCACTTATTCTTCAAAATAGGCTTCAGGGGAACTCTATCATTTAAGTCACTGCCCCTGTCAGCCTGTAATCAAATGATCCATCTCACTTCTGAAGTCTCTGTCCTGTTACTGACAACCCCCCCCCCCTCTCATTCACCATTTCTATAACCATGAACTTAAAGGAATGATTTTCTCCTTTTACCAGTGTATGTCTGGCTAAAGCATTGGTTTTAACCCTGTTCCTAACACCCAAAAGATGTTCTCTTATCCTATATCTAAATTCTCTGTTTTTCCTACATACTATCCTGGCCACAAACTACTAAATATACATTTTAGTGCAGCAATTAGCTGTAACCTTAAATGTGTATTCCTTACCTGTGTCAGGATGTTTGAATTTTTTAGTTGTATCTATCCACCCACATTGATTACACTTTTTAAATGGTATAGTTCCTTGATGTTCCCCCATGGATCCATCCTTCTTGGGTCCATAACAAAGTAGCCTTTTCAGGGATTTCTTGTTCTTGAATAGGAAGCTGGGTTCATTCCCAACAATTTCCCTAATTCGGGGTTCATGTGTCAGTACTGGCCAGTATTTCCTCATCACATCTTGCATAACTTTTACATTACTTGTGTAACTAGTAGATAACTTCACTTTATTCAAGGCAGAATTATTAAATTCTGATATTGTTTCCTCTCTATGTGAAAAGTATGGTTCCCCAGTTGTATTTCTCAGTGTCTGGAAAATGGTGTAGTCATGGTTTGATTGATACCAATTAAGGTTCCCTATATAAATGGAGTGGTTTTAAATGTATTTTATTGAATGGTGGGAGTCATTCCCATGAAAGCGCTTACCAAATAAAGTATCTTGATTCTACGAACTGTGATGAACAGAAGCGTTTTTTTCTTCTACATTGTTTATGATCCCTGAAGTCCTGTGTGATGTTGAATGTATGCATTCTTATGTTTACAGTCAAGCATTGACTAGTTGTATCTGAAATCTTTATCAAATGCCTTAACAGCAGCACTTTTTACTTACTTGTGTGTGTGTGTGTCTGTGTCTGTGTGTGTGTGTGTGTGTGTGTGTGTGTGTGTGTGTGTGTGTGAGAGAGAGAGTGATTGAGTGAGAACCTGAAATCTTTGTCAAATGCCTTAATAGCAGTATTTTTTGCTTTTATTTTTTTGTGTCTGTGTGTGTGCGAGCTCCTAAGGAATATTCCTTTTTTTCTTTACCATTGCGGCATAGATTATGGCTGGAAAGGTGGTTCCACGGACCAGTTTACTTACTAAATTCAAGTATAAATTATTAAAAAATAGGAGACCTGGTGGCTGTAAAGGATGCAAGGAAATTATAACATTGACCCTGGTCAATCAGGATCAAACAGGAAAGTCAGCAGGAACAGAGGTGCCAGATGGCTTGGTGACCATGCACACCATACCAGGTGCTGGACAACTTGGAGATAATACATGTGGAAGTCAGAGCTTTTACAGGCATGCTAAATGTTTCACATCCATTTCTGCATCTCAAACTTCCAAATGACTTCAAATAAGTCTTGAGCCATTAAACCTTGGTATGGGAATGCCGGAGAGACACTCCCTCTCCCCCACCATGGCCTGTACCAGATGGCCTGACTGACCTGGAAAGGAATTTCGCAATCCAAGTGACTCAGATCTGTGACTAGATGCCTTAAAAGGGCATTCAGTGGGGAAAGGCTGGTCAGCCATAGCCTCCAACCAATGAAGCAGTGGTACCATCACTATAGAATGTGCTCAGTTACTTGGAAGCAAGGAAATGTCTCCTTTGGTCCCTTCATTTGTCACAGCAGAGGGCGGATGCAAGCTGAAGTCCTCACCAACAACGGATAAGCTGAGCATCTGCAGGGACTAGTGTGTTGCTCTAATGTATGCTCTGCCTGCAGGAGGGATAAGTAGGTACTTTTTATTATGCAGAAAAAAAATTTTAGACGTTGGTAGCACACAGCAGAGATGTTGATTTAAACAAAAAGTAAGCGCTTTCACAGATGGACTCTGCTTCTTCAGACTAACAATGAATTTAACCAACTTCACATTTAAAAAAAACTATCTAATCATACACCAACCAATAAGGGCAAAGCCCTAATCATGCAATAAAGCATTAAAGTGCTAATACAATATATTATATACAAACATCAAATCCTACAGCACATATTCACATCCCAACCCATGAAAAAGCAAAACTTTAGTCGATCTAGGGAACAATAAAGTGCTAATGCAACATATAAATAGTTCATCTTCCCAAAAATATAACATCTATTTAAACATTAAAACATGTGTAAAAAAAATATATATATATATGTGTGTGTAAATAAATCTAACTTGCATTAAATGCATAAAAATACTCAAAAATATATAGTACAGATGTGCATACGTGAAAATGTGTATATAAAAACGCACACTCAAATTCTCTAACAGCTAGCATAAAACATATATGGAGAAAATAAAAACATATATATACAACTCTATAACATTAAAACATTCTTAATTACAAGGGTTAGTGTTTTAAACTCTGGGCTTTCAGGAATGGCTTCAATGATACTTTACTATTAAGGCCAGGTGGTCTATCCACTTGAAACTTTAATATCCATTCCTGTTCTACAGCTTCTGTTTGATTATTTAAATCACCCCCTCTCTCGCTCATATAAATTAACTGCAAAACAAAAAATGTAAAACTATGTCCTGAACCTTCAGTTTTAACATGCATAGCAAGTGCATTGCTCTTCTTCATATTGCTTATGTCCCTCATATGCTCCAATATTCTATCTTTAAATAAGAGATTCGTCTTACCTATACAGAAGGCATAACAGGTAACACAGAAATTAAAGTATACCACATTCTTTGTCTGACAGTCAGCATAAAGGTTTATATCAATTTTAAACCCATTCTGTGGGTGTACAAACTGTCCTCCAACATAAATATGGGAGCATGCCATGCATCTTCTACATATATATGTACCTAATCTGTCTGAGCAATTATATTGACATGCTCCTGTAGACTTGTAGCAGAGTTGTCTTAAGGACCTATTGTTTTTAAAGGTAAAGCAAGCTTCATCTCCTATCACTCCATTAAGTTCCTTGATGTTAGATAGAATATCCCAATTATTCTTTACCACATCACATACTAAGTTTATATCGCTGGAATATGCGAGTGGCATCCTTAGCATCTCACTACTTATATTACCTGTGGAATGTGCATTAATTTAATTACTACTCATTAATCCAGTTTGTATCTTTTGTGTAGTACTATAATAAGGTTTACATCTGCCAAGTCTTTCATCCCATGCTAGCTCTATCAATGTCACATTCTTTGCAGCCTCTCATCATATATTCTTGTTTTAAGTTAAATAGTGCTGCATGTAGAATATCATCATCATTGTGCAAACGCATAATACGATATACCTTTTCATTATGTAACTGTCCCCTGTGGTGATGCTCTGCTGTGTGCTTGGGACTTCTAAGTGGACCCTTCAGACAATTCCTATGCAAGGAACATTAAATGTTCATGAGGTAACTGAACATTTCTTCCTAAAAAGACAATGAATGACTAAGATGAATCTGCAATACTTTAGGCAGTGTTTTTGACATTGCACTGAGAGATCTGATAGAGTACTGACTAGCAATGTGATCACTATATTCACAATGTGGCTTTACAGAATATGCAAACTGCATGACATTTTACACAGGTGACAGCAAGACTGAGATCCAAACTTTGCCGGTGGGAACAAAAAATTAAGTGAAAACGGGATAAGTGTACTTAAATATCTGGCATATGACATCACAACATGCATCAAAGTTGGTCCACGTATGAGATCTTCCTGAATTTTTGGGCAAATTACGAATGGCAGAATGGAAGAACCCAACCAAGGACCCATGTTGAAGGGTCCCTAATTTTAGATCATGGCACTATTTTATGAAGTATAGTCATACAGATATGGATGGATTATGGATGGGTTTAATAAGTGCTGAAAAACTTGAACATGTATTGGACTTTAGCAAAACAGCATCTCAACATATGCAGTTTTCACTACTAAAACCAACAGACCAATTCAGCTGCTCCTTCACAGTTTTCGATGCTTGTTTCACTTCAATTTATGGAGGATGCCTTTTATTCATTGACTTACTGCCCCTCCCCAATATTTTGCTTCAATAAAATAAATGGAATGTATAAAACATATTTCATTCATTTTTCTTGTGAGCACATTTAACCACTATGACTACACTAACCTTGCAATGTAAATAAAGCCTCAACATTAAGTGCATCTTGGAAAAAAGTCAACATAAAATTAGAGTTCAGCTTCAAAAAAGTTTTATTTATTGAAATGGCAGGCACTTGCCAAAGAAAATCCACATAAATACATCAGGAAAAAGAAAAACGGAGTGATTGTGACAAATGCTAAGAGGATAGTAAACAAGTTTTAAAATATAAGCAATAAACAGTACTTCCTTGGCCAAAGACTTCTATACAATTGGTTAAAATAAATGACCTGAGAAAACTTAATTCATACAATGAAAAAAATTTACATAATAGATTTTCAGTCTAAAACATACAACAGATAAAATCTCTCTCATGCTCCAAACACAGGCAGCATACTCTGTTAGCCTGCTCAGAAATTAAAAAATCTACTATAAATGATTTTCTTCAGAAAATTAAAAATAAGAATGACTAAAATTCTGTATTAATCCCTTAAAACTGTACACCATCCTAAAGACAGCAGATGCACTTTGAATGAAATCTCATACTTTAAGTTAGGAGTTTACCTTCAATTATACATTGGGCACTTTTAATGATGCAAGATTTCCCACACCAGGAAGCCAGTGGGCTTCACTTCCAGTGACTACAATTCTAAATGCACTGATGCCACATAACCAGATGAATGGTGTTTTATACTAGTGCAACAATTCTATACTCCGAAATGGAATACTGTTCACACCTGGGTTAAATTCTCTGGCATTAGGAATGAGACACAGCTCCTTCAGAAAACGTCTCTCCAAATGTGACCAAAAAATGCACTGCATCTATACAGTAACTTGTATGCATAAAGCAATGGTGATCAGTACAAAGATCACAGCAGAAAATATCTGTCCAAACTACAGAAGTTAACATGTATGAAAGGGGCCCGTTTGGCACTGAAACATCATTAGATAATATCGGAGGGCAGCACAGTATGACTGAGGAGTTTTCAGCACAAATCTCCCTCCTGCTCCAGCTACTTGACTAGCCCTAATGTTTTCAGAGTTACACTGACCCAACAAAGTTGCACACAGATTATGCTTTCTCAAGCTTCTGTACAAATGTTAAAGCCATCATTTACTAACACTTGCCCAAACAAACAAAAAAAAAAAAAAAAAAAAACAGTAAACAAGTATGAATTGCTAAAAATACAGAAAATATATACTGCTATGAGCTTCTTCAGATGATTTATATTAATTTCTTAGACCAGCTAGAGATGTTGGCATACATGAGAAGAAAATAGTTCCTTAAAAACGTTGCTAAATGTTCCACTCGAGTACTCACCCTCAACTGTAACCCTTTTGCACTCACTTCCCTCCTCCTGTTCTCTGTTAAAAAGTAGGTGCATACTTTCTATCTGGAGGACAGCATTTCCATAAAGTACATGTCCATGTTGAAAACTTGAGCACCAAATTGTGAACGTACTATTTATAGTCTAACAAAACAGCTGCAGAGTACTGACAGAAAACTGGAAATGGATCCTGCAAAGTGGATTGATGTCTCAATACCGAGCTGAAATGCAACAGTCTAAGGGCACATCACAGCCATCCCCCTCAATATCCAGTCACTCTATTAAGTCACTTAGTAACAAACCTCTCCTTTTATTCTCCAAGATTCTCACTGGCATAGGAGATCTAAACCCACTTCTCTGTAATGAGTGCAGCCTATTTCTAAGCTGGACACCACACACCAGGCTTTCTAACAAAAAAAGCAGTGCCATCACTCAACCAGTCAGGTCTTCCAGTACAGGGCTGTTCTACTGCACTGCCACGACGGAGCACTAAACGCTGCTGTGCACATGTACTTAACTACAATGGAATGATTACAAAAAATGGACATATGTATGTGTGTGTATATACGGAGAGCATGAACAAGCAATACACACGTGCGCACATCATATGTAGAGAGACTGACAGATGTACACAAACCATTTCTTGGAGTAACAGCTTTCCACCATCTGTATGCAAAAAGTACAGTTGTGTACACTTACCATAAATGTAGATGTTAGAGTGCATTCACTGTTGCAGTCATCACATTTGGGTTATCTGCTTGCAGTAGCCCTCAGTCGGCCTCATTTTCAAAGTCCTGGGTCCTGAGTTGGTTGCTGTCTCATCTTCCATGACGTCAGGTAGTCAGGGGTATAAAGCATGCAGCCAATGCCATTACATCAGTTTTACTTGCCCCAGATGGCAAGTGCCCCCCCATAATGGGAAGCAATTATATATACAAGGTTATACCTCCAATTAAAAAGCAAATACACCAAAAAGCTTTAAGCATAGTAAGCAAGAATTGAGGTATCGCCAATAGAAGTCAAGGGGCTGGAGGGAGGGTAATTAGGACTGCAACAGTGAATACACTCGAACATCTACATTTATGTTAACTGTACTATGTTCTTTGTGTTTCACTGCTGCATCATCACATTTGGGTAGATTCCCAACGCTAAGGATGGGAGGAGGAAATTAGATAGCATTAGGACCAGCTATAAAGCCCTACAAGACTGCAGTGAAAAAGCCATCCCTGGATTTAGAGAAAATTGGCAAATGGTAATGCTTGGTGAAGGTATGTACAGAACTCCAGGTAGCAGCTTCTAGGATGTCCCTGGTAGGGACACCTCTGAGAAAGGCTGTAGAGATAGATGCAGCCCTGGTTGAATGTGGTCTCATCTACTGTGGGGTAGGTTTTCCATGGTGCTTATAGCAGAAATGAATGCAATGGCCTATCCATTTAGAAATGGTTTGCTTTGAAATGGCCTTTCCTCTGCCCCTGCAGCAAATGCAACCAGCAGCTGTTCAGATTTCCTGAGAGGTTTAGTCCTGTCCAAGAAAAATCTAAGTTGTCTGTGCACATCTAAGGAGTGCAGTATTCGTTCCTCTTTGTTCGGTGGATTACAAAAGAAGGTTGGCAAATGAATGGACTGATTAAGGGCCACACTGGATACCACCTTGGGCATGAAGGAGGGATTGGTCCTGAGGGACACCCTGTCCACATGAAAAATGATGAAAGGCTCCACTGCCATGAGGGCCTGTAATTCAGACACCCTTCTTGCTGAAGTGATGGCTAAAAGGAAGGCTGTTTTCCAAGAAAGGAATTTCAACTCTGCATTTACAGCCGGCTCAAAAGGAGATAGAGTTTGTTTTTCCAATACAAAGTTATGGTCCCAGGCTGGAGTAGGGGCTCTCCTGGGTGGTCTTAAGTTTTTGGACCCTCTGAGGAACTGCTTCAGCAGTGGATGAGAGAAGAGAGGTGGTTCTGTGTTGTAATGAGCTGAAATGGCTGAGGCATGAATTTTGATGGAGGAAAAGGAAAGGCCCCTGTGAAGCATCTCAGTTAAGTATGGAAGAATCTGAGGTAAATTGGGTGCTGCTGTGCCCATCCCCTGAGTTTGGTTCCAGGAACAGAATCTTTTCCATTTTTCAGCATAGGATTTTCTAGTACTAGGCCTCCTTGCCTCCAGAATGACATCCAACACTTGCTTACTGAGGGAAGGTAACAGAGATCATGTAATTAGCCAGGCTGCCAGATTCAGGGTTTGAAGCTGTGGGTGCAGAATCTGGCCCTCCTGCTGGGACAGCAGGGCAGGGGTCTGAGGGAGGTGCCATGGTGCCAGCAGTGACACACTGTGCAAAAGGGGGTACCAGTGTTGGCGTGGCCAGTCTGGTGCAATCAGTATCGTCCTTGGTTTGTCCTGTTTGATCTTTAGTAGTACCTTGGAGAGGAGAGGCAGAGGGGGAAAGGCATAAATTGATAGGTTTTTCCAGGTGAAGGACAGGGCATCCACTTTCCAAGCTTGTTTGCGGGGAGTCCTTGTGCAGAATTTTTCCAATTGGTAGTTCTGGGGAAGAGGCAAACCACTCTCATCTCTGGGCTCCCCCATTTGTTTCTCAACATGTTGAATATCATTGGTTCCAGTTTCCACTCGTGTGGGTCCATGAAGTTTCTGCTTAGTTCGTCTGCCAGTGTATTTAGCTTTCCTGGCAGGCATTGAGCTTGTAGGTGGACTTGGTAGCTCTAGGCTGTATTCCACACAGCCATGGCTAGTCTGCAGACAGGGTATGAGTGGGTTCCCCCCTGCTTGTTTATGCACCACATAACAGTGGTGTTGTCCGTCTTTACCATTAATTGTCCTGGAAGAATGTGGTCCTTGAAGGTGGTCAGTGCATTCTGTACAGCTAACATTTCTTTTTGATTGATATGCAGGTGCATTTGACTTGGGTTCCATTTGCCCAGAATGCACTTCCCTGCCAAGTGAGCTTCCCCATGCATAGTCTGATGCATCCGTTGTTGGTGTTTGGACGGCAGGGGGTAGATTGAATGGCAGTCCCTTGTTTTGGTGGGCAGGCCTCTGTCCACCAAAGGAACTCTATCTGTAGACAAGGTATGATAGGGATCATTGCTTCTAGATTCTGAGAATGTTGACACCATAGGCTTTTTAGATACCATTGTAGTTTCCTCATAAGCAGTCTTGCATATGGAATTAGGAGAATGCAGGAGGCCATGAACCCCAGGGCTTGCAGTATCTTCCTTGCAGATAGCTGGGTCTTTGTGGCCAGTAGTTTGAAGTAGGCTGTCACATGAACTTGTTTCTCTGGCGTGAGGAAAGCCATCTGGGAAGTTGTGTTCAAGCTTGCTCCCAGGAATACAATTTGTTGGCAGGGTAGAAGATGCGATTTCTTTTCATTTATGGTGTACCCCAGAGAAGTCAGCAATTTCTGTACAAATGCCAGATGATTCAATAGTATTTCCTCGCTTTCTGCCTGAATTAGACAATCGTCCAGGTATGGATATGCTTGGATATTTCTTTGTCTGCAAAATGCATTGACTGGAGCTAGGCACTTTGTGAATACCCCTGGGCACAGTAGATAAGCCAAAGGGCAGTGCAAAGAACGGATAGTGCATGTAGCCTGCTTTGAAGCGTAGGTCTCTTCTGCAAGATTCCCTTATTGGGATGTGCAGGTAGGCTTCCTTTAAATCCAGTGTTGCCAACCAGGCATCCTTGCCTAGCATAGTAAGCAGCTGGTGAAGAGTTAGCATCTTGAATTTTGGGATCACCAAAAATGTGTTTAGGATAGAGAGGTCCAGGATAGGATGCCAGGAGTTGTCTTTTCTGGGCACCAGGAAAAATCTTGAGTAGAAACCTTGTCCCCTTTCCTCTTCTGGAACAGGATGAATAGCCCTTAACAGAGAGAGAATTTGCTTTTGAGCCTCTGCCCACTGATTTGGGGGTAGATCTGGCCAACCGTTTGCGGTTGGTAACTGGAAGTGGAATCTGTATCCTTGGGAAACTATACTAAAAACCCATTTGCCCTGGGTAATGAGTTCCCAATTTTTTGCCTGCAGGGCAATCTTTCCCCCTAAAGGAACAGTCAGTTGTGCGGGGCTTGGAAGATTTAAAGTTAAGTCATTGAGACAGTTTACCATAGGGGGAGTCTTACTACTCCCTGCTTTGGAACTGGGAGCCCCCCACTGCTTAGTCCTGGGAGTACCTTGGGACTGAAGACTGGGTGTTCTGCTGGTTCTGGGTTTGGACTGAGAAGGCCTGGAAGAGGCAGGAAAGGACCATTTTTTAGAGGGCCAATGCCTACTAAATCTGGGAGGCTGTACTTGCAAGACATCTTTAACAGTTTGCATAGATTTAGCTTTTTCCTCCATCTTTTTAAGTACTACTTCTGCTTTGTTGCCAAACAGGCGGTCTTGGTTTAAGGGGGCATCCAGCAATTTAGCTTTAACATGATCTGGCAAAGATTGCTCCTTAAGCCAAGCATGCCTTCTAAGTACAGACCCAGTGACAGCAGCCCTGCAAGATGCCTCTAGTGAATCAAAACCACATTGCAAAGTATGTTTCCCAACTTGTTCAGCAGAATGCATTAAATCCTGTAAATCTTTATTTTCAGCAGAGTCAGGAATCAACATCATTTTCTGTTTAAGCAACCCAATAATATGCTGCTGATACTTTAACATATGAAACTGGCAGTTTAAGGCCCTAATGGCCAAGGTTGCAGAAGTATACATCTTCTTACCTCATCTATCCAGTGCCTTGGAACCTCTATCAGAGGGGTAGGATTTTTGGCAGTAGCAGCCTTAATGCTCTTGGGTTCCTGTGAAATGGTTTCAGGATCCTCAGTAGGATTTTTAAAGAGGAACTTGTGAGAGTCAGGAACCCTGTAATATCTATCAGGCTTTCTGGGAGCAGGAGGTAGAGAGTCAGGGGCCAAGCTAGATTCCGAGAAGGCATCATCAACAATGTCCAGTACAGGGGGGATAGCTAAAGGCACGTGCTGGGGCAGGAGTAAGAAATCCCTAAGCCTCTTTTTAGAGTCTCAGTAATCCTGGCTCTCCCAGCAAAAATGCTCCCCAAGAGTATGCAAGGTTTCACCAAAAGATAAATCCTCTGGAGGGGAAGCAGAGGGAATGGAGTCCTCTGCATCAGAATCCTCATATGTAGAAAAGGGTAAATCCTGGTCATCACAGGAAACAGAAATTTCAGAGTCCTGATCAGAAGAATCGTAAGGAAACTCAGTCCTAGGTCTCTTAGAGGGGGAAGGGTGGCTTCCCCTGATTAGAGTAATAAGGTCTTCAGCCATTCTTATTTTTTAGGCATAGGAGGCCTGACCATGCGGTCTGGGCATCAGTTTTCTAGGCATGGATTGAGTTTTAGGGCTTGAAGAAGATGGCTTTGGTTTAATATACAAGTCAGTAGGCCTGAATATACCCTCAGAAGCTGGTGCCTGCACAGCGGCTTCGGACCCATCCAAGGTAGAGACATCCGCAGGTACCACAGTTGAAGCATCTCGTGGCATACCGGACTCCGAATGGGTCTCAGTAGAGGCCTGCGAATCTGACGTAGTGGGTATCAGGGGCTGCGAAAGTGCCTCACTGAGTACCGGCGAACTGGCGACTAGCTTAGGAGAAGCGTCATCAGCAGCTTTGGACCTATGCGGTCTGTCTGTCTTTGCGTTTTTTCGGAATGTCGGTAATCGGGTGGGTTACCGAAGCCACATCTGGATAATTGAACAGAGTATCAAAATATTTAGAAGCATAAATAAACAGACTATGAATAGTTCATTGTTTAAATAAGGCACAAAACCGACAGCGAGGTATGTGTTGGTCAGGGCCTAAGCAAGGAATGCAGTACAAATGAAAATCTTTATGAGGTGTTTGCTTTCCACAAGAAATACAATTATTAACTTTTACTGACATTGGTTTAGAGCAAGAAAAAGTTTCCCCAACGGGGTACTTAGTTGAAGACTTCGGTTCTGAAACTTTAAAACAAAAATTTCAGGAGTTGGCCGACCGGCACTTGCAAAATGCTTCTGCTTCGGGCACCGCACAGCAAGAAGGACTGATGTAATGGCATCGGTTGCATGCTTTATTCCCCTGACTACCTGACATCATGGAAGATGAGACAGCAACCGACGCAGGACCCAAGACTTTGATAATCAGGCCGACTGAGGGGTACTGCAAGCAGATAACCAAAATGTGATGACTGCAACATTGTAACACGAAGAACATCTGTGAGGCATTTCTGTTGAGCCATAAAAGGATATTACTGTGTCTCAGTTCTGAGAGTAGCAAGATGACTTCCTGAATTATCCTCAGTGCTTTGCAAGATGCCGCATGCAAAATTCTCTCTACTACTGCACTGCTGAAGGACACAGACCTGTAATGTCCACTGCAACACGGGTATAAAACCTACAGTGTTGAGCGAAACAAAATGCATAAAATATGCACTTCGGGTATAAAGAAATGGTAGGGCAAATATCAGATGTGGTCAAGCAAGTGACGGCCTTAAAGTGTGCATTAAAACAAACTAGCCTATGCAAATGTACACAGGAATACGCCAGACTAATACCGCTTCACTTATAGCAGATAGAACATGAATATCCTTAAAATGAACAGAGTAACAGGCATTCATGAAAAAACCTAATTAACCTACAAAAGCATGAATGAGTTTCTGTAATCTATGTACCACTGTTTTCTGGGCCTGCTTCTCTCTCAGTGATGCAGCACATGTCCACTGAGATAAGTAACACATTCAAAGAGGGCATATGCACCAAGTAAATTCTAGTTAAAAAGGGCCATTCAGCTTTTCAAAAATTCACACCACTGACTGAAGATAAAGGTGATTATGGAATTTACAGTCACTGCTGGGATTTTAGCTGTAGAACAATAGGATTTGTAGGCAAAGAGCATGACTACCTATAATGAAGCAGATTTGGACACAGTCTGCAAGGGAGTAGCCAGACACATGCCATGTGCACCAATGCATACACTTTCAAACATACAGTGAATACCCTAAGGTTAAAAGCTGTCAACTGCAGACAGCAAGCTACTAGCTGGTAAACACCTCCTTTTCTTGCCAAGCAGTGGTTTGACAAGTTACAAGCTGTCATGAACTAGTTATGATTGCTTAATGACAGCACAGAGCAATGTGACAAATTGCAGTCGATAATTAAGAGATGACAGCTTGCAACTTGCCAAATTGCTGTCAAGCCCATATAAAACAGTTTCTTACTCAACACTGCATCATGTAGACATTTTACAGATTCCTAGGCACTGTCAGATAACTACCAGCTGCTCAGTTTTTACCCAAATTGCTACATAACGCCATGCTCAATACTATTCCACCCAACAGTGAAGACCTTGATGGAAGAAAGAGGAAAAGGGGCAGAAGAGGTGACTGACAGGTATTTTCTTGTTAGAGGCCACCGTAATCAATGCTGGAAGTGGAAGTAAAGACCAGTGTGTGGGTGGTGGAGTGGGTCTAACTCATAGGGCTTGAACAGCAATCTGCCCATGCTAGCACCATACCCCTCAGGACAAGTAGGCCTGCAGTCAAGACTTGATCCTTCCGTTCCACTGAGATGGAATCATAACATAGAATTCTACAGCTATCACACATTGAGGCAAACTTAATTAGGGTGACTCTTGAAGCTGTCGTTTTTATACCAGTTAGTTAAAATCACGTTGACTTTTATTCTGCTAGACTAAGGTGTGCTACAGTATGTTTTTTAAACTCTTCCTCACTGGTATAAAACTGTCAAACTACTGTATATAAAAAGTAAGGGGTAATGAGGGGATTGCCACCCCTACAAAATTTATTGCCTCTTTTTATTATACTTTCAAGTTACGTTTCACAATTTAAAAAGGTCAGTGAAATATAACTTAGTGGAATAATTCAATGCAACCTAGGTGAAGTGAATTTGAATTTTACCACATCTGGTTTTCACTGGTGAAAAGCTAGATTTATCCAGAATATATCTGAAATTAGCACATAATTCCAAGACTCCTGTCTATGCCCCTGCAATCTGATACACAATACATGAGCCAGCGTTCTTTTACATTGATGCAATTAAAACAGACCATCCAAATGTAAGAAAGATCTTGTGCAAACCACTGCCCTTATACTGATACTACCACTAGATTCTGGAAACCTGTAATGACTGTTGTGCAGAAGATCCTTGCCCTTCTGCGATTATGAAGTTCAACCTTACCAGATTATGGTCTCTATGGAAATGCACTACAGGAAAAAGAAGTTGAGATAGATTTTCTGCACATTTTGTTTACAGATTACAAGCCAAACTACAATAAACTAGTATTTCCTAAAACTATGAAAATTCAAGAAACCTTCCCTTATGGGGTGCAAATCTCTCCTCACCTCCTTAAATGTTTACTATGAACCCTGTTAATCAGTACCTCAGAACACTCTGTGAAAGTGTATTTGGTCATTAGCAATTTTTGGACAAAACCTAATGCAGACTGCAGTACATCAAATAATGACTATCTCACCTCTCAACCTAAAAATGTCATGAAAACCCTAGTAACTGATTAAACAAGAAAAGGTCAAGGACATACGCCACAACCAAAGCACTACATAGTACTGATATGGCCACCAAGTAATCAAGACGAATTAATTCACTGGTAAAGGAACAAAGGGACATAGCACAAGCAATCAGGGTGATTACAGCATGACATGTTAACCTTACAGTAGTTCACACAATGCTCACTGCACATAAACAATTTTACACCAGGACATCTAAATGAAACAGTATAAAGACTCAAAAGATGTAGTTAACAGGACCGTTTTTATCTTGAAGATGAGAGACATGGCAAAGGTTGACAAGTTTATTCTCTAAATAAACGTTATGTACTTACCACAACATCAGATATTTAAGTGGTTTACCCACCCTTGGTAACCCGTCAGACTGGGTCTATATCAGGCGATAAAGTTTTTTCAGAAACTCAAAATTCATATGGGCGAGACAATATTACCAAGTTTTTGAAAACTCCATCATAAAAAAAAATATATTTACATTTTTCTTGGGGGGGGGGGGGGTAAGCCAGCCTGCAAATTATGTATACCAACTCCGAAATCGCACTACTGAGGAAAAGGATAAATTTCACAATCAGGAAAATTACCGTGATCTCCATTCAAACGTTTGGGTTTTCAAAAACTCGTCCATATAAATTTCGACTTTCTGAAGAGTCGATCAACTGACAGGGGACCCGGTCGTTAGGCTACATATCCTGCAAACATTTGGAGACTTTCAAAAAGCCCTTTACCCTCACCCCCTACCCATCACGCTTCTCTGGAGCTCCTTGTGTAGATAACTATGATATGTTCCCCTTGAGAAAAAGGCAACCTTACAGAGGAGAAAAATAAAGCTGGCTAGGTTGCAATTAGTAGCACGGGAAGCCTTGGAAATCAGGCTAGCTTTACCCCCCCCCCCCGC
Organism: Protopterus annectens; assembly: GCF_019279795.1. NCBI lineage: Eukaryota > Metazoa > Chordata > Ceratodontiformes > Protopteridae > Protopterus > Protopterus annectens. Next base: position 462,184,844 of record NC_056737.1, on the reverse strand, counting down.
CAAAAAAAAAAGCTATGGGATGTGCTTGAATTGAAATGTGTTGTATAAATGGGTGTACTTGTTACAGATCTAGCATTACTGCACGTACATAATTTTTGTGTGTGTTAAGAACCAGTCTCATTTTCAGTAACTTGAAAGACAGAGTCCCCTAACGGTCCTTTTTTTGGTGGTCATAGTTATGTGAATGTCCCTTTGACAATGGTGGCCCAAAGATTGTCTTGTTCTGGAAGGAATATTCATTTTGTAGTTCTTCAATAAGAAGCTGAGGATGGATCAGGTAGACACTTACCAAATATCTTCCAGTATGACATTGCGTAGAAATCTGTGGAGGTGGCAATGGCCATATAAATGTCGATAGTGAGGGCTAAAGGAGGCGATTTGTCTTCCTTCAGGTAGCAGAACTTTATACACTTTAATAGCCATCTTGACAGAGTGACTTTGGACTTAATTCCCTTTTACTAACATTAAGACATGAGCATTGGGTTACTCTTTCAGAATGAATGTATTCTGTTTAAGAACCACCACAGCTGTCTGTATTCATCCATGTCATGTAAATACTCCCTCTTTTACTCTCATAACGATGGAGGAAAGCTGGTAGGTTAACAGACTGTTTTAGGCTGGTCTCTGCAGCTGCTTTGGTCATGACAGAGTGGGTTGTTCCAGAGCACCACCACTCTATTTTTGCATAATTCCAAATGGGGAGATTTGTATGACAAAATCTGCAGCTTGGTAACTATCTTTGTTGAAATAATGGCTACCAAAAAAAAAAATTTTTTTCCCCCCAACAACAGATGCTTAGCATCTCCCTTCACTGCTGACTGTAAATATGGCCGAGTGAAATTCTCTGAAATTAAGCACTGGTTCCACAGGAAGACCAATAGAGGTACTTTTAGCCAAGGTACCAAGTCAGACTAACCAATGCTTTACTATTTCTTAGTGAGGCAAAAGATATAGCTTGCCTACAAAGAAAACTGAAATAGATGCCATAAGCATTTTTATGAATGAGCAACAATAGTCTTTTATCAAACAGTTCTGTCAAGTACTTTAAGACTTTTTCTAGTCAGACTATCTTCAAGCTCAAATGCCTTTCACCTACACATGTAATCCATTTTTTTTCCTTGTGGATTTTTTTTTGTGAAGTTAGAATTTCTGTTGCCTTGTAGGAGTAACAAGGCCAGATTTAAAACTGAATAAGTAATGCTTGCAGTTTTAGGACACTGATGTCTTGGGGGGAGGGTGGACATCTCATTGGAGGATGAAAGCCAGTAATACAGGTTCATAGGTTTATGCTAGGCTATCGACCACTAGGGTCTTTATAAACCTAGCCATACAGCACAACCCAGTTTTGTACTTGAGTACACTGTTCACCTATAGGGTGGGGGGTATGCTAGTAAGGTGGTAGCAAAGGGTTGTGTCAGAAGGGGGCTGACTAGCATGTGCAGGGTCAAAAATAGGAGCCATGTTTGACATGCCCAGGATTATTATTGAAGTTGAGCTGCTTTACCTTCCAGATGGTCTTGATTAGCAATAGGATTGGAGGGAATGTGTACAGGATGCCCTGTGGCCACATACTTAATGGTTGATTCAGTGATGGAGAAGAAGTGGTAATGACCATATCTCCATATGGGCACCCTTTGCAGACTAATTCAGTGATGAAGCTAGAAGTGAAATTGTGCATTTAATGGACACACAAACAGGTCTATTACCAACTGATCCCAATATTGGAAGATTCTGTTCATTGCAATATAGTCCATAAGTTATTCAGGTGAGAGGAAGAAGCATCTACTTAGCCTGCTGGAAAAGGTGTTTGATTCTCAGGGGATGTTTTCAAATATTGGCTACAGCTCAATGCAAAAATGTCAAGGCTTCTTTGCATACATCTTGTGCTGCCTTGTTTGCTGAAGTATTTGACAACTGCCAAGTTGTCCACATAGAATGGCCATATGACCTTGAGGCATCCTTTCTTAGAAAGCTTCCAAAGTGAGACAACCAGCCCCAAGACCTTAGCGTGTCAATACAGTTTTGTGATTCTTGTGGCAATCTTAATCACAAAACTGTCAGGATCTGTAAATCTCTCCTGTCCCTAACCCAATGAAACATGCACTGCTCAGTAACTATGAAGTTAGGTTGTGGGACTTCATTAAGGTTGCCTCTTGTCAGGTGCAGACCATGCAAGCACCACTGGAGGCAGTTCCTGCATGAACCTATAACTGTGATGCATTGAGACAGTGATTGGTTACGTTTGTTCCACTGGCCGCACAGTACTCACTGCAATGGTCTCATGCAAACTGACATGGGGCACCATGTAAATGAAAAATGCCACATAAGCTGACATCCTGAGGGATTGGTCTGTGAAGCAATATTGGGACTGCATGAGCTTTCCCAGTGTGGTTTGGAAGCTTTGGATCTTGTCCATCAGGAAGGCTCTCCAGATCCTGGTGTCCACTTGTCCACTACACATCCTATATAGGGTAAGGATTGTTCAGGCTGTAGCTGGGACTTGGTGAAATTCAACATGATGTCTAACATTGGTGTACTTTGATCTGATACTACATGTGGTATGCAAAATTGTCCCGTGATGGCTTACAAGGAGCAATTTCATCAGGTAGGAAAAGATCTCTGCCCCCCTCATAGTCCCTGGTTTTAGCACTATGATGTTAAATGCTTAACAAATGGGTAACTGAAGTTTTATGTCCCCCAGCAAGATAACAGACACAGCTGATACACCAGTTACTGGGCTTGATTGTTAAAATAAAATAAATCATGCCTGTGTGTTATTTTAACATTTGTTTACCGGGAAAGTCAGACTTAGAATGAAGCCAATTTTCAGTGGAGGCCCAGGGAGAAACGCTCCAGATGCATGTCTTTGTAACATGGGAAGAAACCGGAGCACCTGGAGGAGACCCACACCAATGCAGGGAGGACATGCAGACTCTGCACAGAAGGTACCCCAGCTGAAAATCGAACCAGAGAACCTCGTCCTGTGAGGCAACACTACCACTGCGCCGTCCAAGAAAGTGAAAAGTGGTTTCCACGTGGTGGCTAGAACACAGCTTTGAGCATATGTGCTGTGTGGAATGGAAGGATGAGAGAGAAGGACCTGTGAAAAGTCAGACAAAAAAAAATAGCACCAAAAGGAGAAGTAAGACGATACAAATAGATTATGCCCTGCTTGACTAATCTACTGAAATGCTAACACTAACAACCAACAAATACAGCAAAACTCAGTAAAAGGCAGTCTGAAACTATGATAGTGCTCAAAAGCATCAGGCAGCAATGCTTAACTGAAGATCTGGACCAAGAGAGGCATGATGAAACTAGGAAGGGAGGACTCTGAAAAGCTCAAAGCACTAAATGGTCCTAACACTTGCAGCATAGGGTCCTATGAGTTTACCAGAGATGCATCACAGATCACATACAATGAGCATCAGCTGAAAAGAATTTCACTTGAATTCACTGTGACTCGTACAGCTGGCTTACAGTTCTCAAAAAGAAAAGGCAAATACAGGTGCAGTATATATAATTTCCCAAAGTCATATACTGAAATGTGACAAAGTTGTCATCTGAACACCCAGCTAGTGTGCGTGTGTCTGTGTGCAAAACATGAGATCTGACCAGCAAATGTGACTATTACTATCTAAACAACAAAAGTCAAGAGACTGCACATCATCTAAGTGGAAAAAAAAAAACAATGGACCATTCTCATACGAGACAGAAAACAAACTATGTCCAGGTCAATTTTCATTTGACCTTGGATAATAAGTACATGATACACTGTTACCCAGACAACAGTCACTGCAGTTGCACGCGACATCACTGTCTTCCTTAGCTGTTGTACACATATAATAGGGTTAACCACTTATGAAAATCCTGCTGTATAGTAAAAGACCATAAGGCTTCAGTGCTACACTGAGCCAGAAGGCATACTTCAGCCCTTCTTTCCAACTCATACAGCAGTTGCAAACACTGATGCGATGCTACAGTTGTGAAAAAGAGGAAACAGAAAACAAGGCATATGAAAAAAATACCCTGATAACTTTCATCTCTTACAAGATAAGATTAAACCAACAGCTGCAAACTGCAAAGGTACAACTGCTATAATTTTCTGCTCTTTCTACACATTACTCACCAGGTATAAAATGTCAAAAATACAAGCAGACTTTCATATACAGAAAACATCCATCCACAGAGAAGGTCAAAAGGAGAAAAACAAGACAGGTGTCAAGAAAGGTACCCCAAGACTTGGAATATGTTAGCTTGGAAAAGCCTCAGTAGATTTGTGTACTTCACTCATACATGGATTATCTGAACATTAACTTATTTTATTCAGTATCTTCTCTGCATGTATGCCAGCATCAGAATAACAATGGCTTTAAAACAGTCATTTACCTACTCCACATGAAAAGATTAAAAATAATACAGTATCAATAAACAATATTTACATAGTCTATTAATGTTGCTTTATTACTTTTTATAGAACCTCTCTCTGTGCCCAAGTGCATTAACACTTTTAGAACAGAATACTAGCAGGAAGCAGTCTGCAATGTATGAAATGCGTTTATATTGTAGCACGAGCCCAGAAAGCAAGTTCAGCAAAACCTTGTCATTTCCCAGAAACCCTAGAAAACAGTAAAAAAGTGACCTGTTACCTTGTCCTGGTGACAGGGCATCCTTTCATTCACAAATGAAGAAATAATTATGTACAAATAAAAATCAGTTAGTGAGGTTTTTGGAAATTTTGTATGTGCAACAGAAGGTACTATCTAATTTATTACATCCTGAAAACTGCTATGTACATGTTTAAGTATTATATGTTTAAAAATATGAATCATTGAATTTATCATGGATGAATATTGCTGTAAACCCACAGAAGGAAAGGAGTGGCTACAATTGCTTCAAAAACTTCTTATGCACAGACAAAAGACATTCACATACTGATTCTTTGTGTTTCACGAAAAACGAAAAAAAAAAAACATTATTTTGGGCTACGTGAACATGTGCACACTGTAAAGGGTAATGCAGATGAGTGTTAAAAATAAAGTGATATGGTGTTTTCATGGTGCATCTGGCGTACTAACAAAGTTAAGACTACACAAAGGTGATGTGATTAAGTAAGACCTCAAGTATCATGTTGGTTCTAGTATTCTATACCATTTAGTCATGACAGTCCGGCATTAAATACAAAATATGCAATCAAAGACACAGCCCTGAACCTGTCTGTTGAAAACAAAACAACCTCTCACTAAATCTAAACAGGCAAAGTAGCATTTTCGTTAACAGTGTGCTCTAATGAAGTACAGTGGATCATCTGACAAAAAAATGTGAGCGACTTTTAAAATTGGTTGCGATTTCCCTTTAGACAGGTTTTGTGGTGCTGTTGTAAACCAGCCGTTCTGTGTCTTCCATGTGGTATGCAGTTGTGCCATTGGCAACTGGCTGGTGTCTAGGTTGGTCCTTTCTTCTCTTCTTTAGGAAGCAGTAACCCAAGATAGCCAGAACAATGGTGATAGCGACACCTAAACACACAGCTATGGCAATGCCAACTGAGGGACAGTGAAACAAAGAAAGAAATGTCAACAACAGACAAAGGATAAGTTAACATGACATCTGCTGGAACACTGCTCAACAACTAATGTACACATGACATAAAACCAAGTGCAGTTTATTTGACTATCTATAAATGTACATTCTTTGTAAAGTGATGTATTTAGTGTTTTTTCCCCCATATCATAAAAAATATCCTACAACATGAATTACCAAAGGGCTACATATACATAGTAATTTTAACTCAAACCTTAGATGAAAAGGCAGTTATACTAATTCACCCATTACTTTAATTATGATGCCAACAAGCAGACATTTACAACATTCCATAAATTCCATGAACCAACTGCAGTCTTAAATGAAAGGAGCAATAAACATGAGAAAATGGAGAAAACGGGGACAGAAAGTAGAAAACAAAGAGAATATAAAAGTAGAGACTGCTAAAGAAACTCTATACAATTCGTTAAAGGAAAACTCTACCTTAGGGAAAAAAAAAAACTTGTGTACTTACCATAATGTTCCATGCGAGTTGTTCATCTCGTCTTCATTCTTTACTGATGGGTTCGGAGCCGATCCCTCGGCTCCAAGTCAGCCAATTGTAAAGCTCGAGGCCAAGTCCCTATCCCATGATGCACCTAGAGTTACCCCAGATCTTGTTTGCTGTATATAATACCATATGTCATTCTTTCACTCCCAAGAAGGGTATAGAAGGATTGAGCCAACCAGGATGGATCCAGCATCTCGGTCATCTAACAGCCCAGGAAGGGGTAGGAGGGAGGGACACAAGAATGAAGGCGAGATGAAAAACTCACATGGAACATTATGGTAAGTACATAACTTCATTATGTGAAGTTGTTCCATCTCACCGTTCATTCTTTACTGATGGGTAGTGTCCCAAGCACCATCAACCTCGGGTGGATCATGGGAGTATATTTCTCAGGACCGTGGATAAAAAGGAGGCCCTGTCAACTTTGTAATGAGTGATAAAGGTACGAGGTTTTGACCAAGTGGCTGCTGTGCAAATGTTATCAATAGGAGTCTGGCAGAAAAAGCAGATGATGTAGAAACTGCTCTGGTTGAGTGAGCTTTAATTTTATGCTGCAAGGGCATTTTGTCAGCTGAATAAGCAAAGGTGATACAATCAGACAACCATTTAGACAAAGTTGTTTTAGCCACTGGTCTACCCTTCCTGGAGTCTGAAAATGAAAAGTACAGTTGTGTACACTTACCATAAATGTAGATGTTAGAGTGTATTCACTGTTGCAGTCCTAACAAATGGGTTATCCAGCTCCCGGTAGCCCTCAGTCGGCCAGAATACCAAAGGTAAGTAAAAATAACATCTGTTGCCATTGGTTGTAAAGGACGTCAGGGCGCCTGATACAAAAGGAGGCAGCCAACGTCACTTCCTCAGTCTTTCTTGCCATAACAGTCAGGAGCCCCCAGAAAATAAGGCTTAAAGCAAAAACCAATTTGGCAAATAACAAATTAAGCCTGTACCTCAGGAAAAGAGAATAGGAGAGGACCCCAAAAAGGGGGAAGGAGGGAGGGAAACCAGGATTGCAACAGTGAATACACTCGAACATCTACATTTATGTTAAGTGTACACAGCTGTACTATGTTCATCATGTTTCACTGTTGCTATCCTAACAAATGGGTTGATTATCAAAGCCCAGAGAATAAAAGGGGGGAGGAACCAACAGCATCAAGGGTTGGAGATAATGCCCTGAAACACCGCATTGGCAAATCCTGCCCTGGCTCTGGAAAACAGAGGCAAATTACAATGCTTTGTGAAAGTGTGAACAGAAGACCATGTGGCAGCTTCCAAAATGTCTTTAGTAGGGACACCCCTTAGAAAGGCTGCAGAAGTGGAAACTGCTCTAGTAGAGTGCGTCTTAACCCCTTAAAGCGGAGCTTTGCTATGAAAGGAATAACAAAAGGTAATGCAATGTGCAATCCCTTTAGAAATGGTTTGCTTAGAAATAGCCTTGCCCTGGGCTCCAGGGGCAAAACTGACCAGTAACGGAGCTGATTTTCGAAGGTCCTTAGTCCTGTCCACGTAAAACCTGAGCTGTCTGTGCACATCAAGAGAATGTAGGATGCTTTCACCTCTATTGCGAAGATTAGGAAAGAAGGTAGGAAGGTGTATGGACTGATTAAGAGTCAGGCTGGAAACCACCTTAGGCATAAAGGAGGGATTACTCCTCAGAGAGACTATCTGCATGGAAAATAAGAAAAGGCTCCACGGCAATCAAAGCTTGCAGCTCCGAAACCCTCCTTGCTGAAGTTATATCCAAGAGGAAAGCAGTCTTCCAGGAGAGAAACTTTAAATCTGTAGAGGCAGCTGGCTCAAAAGGAGGAAAAGTGAGTTTCTCCAGAACAAAATTAAGATCCCAGGCTGGAGTAGGTGCTCTTCCGGGAGGTTTTAAATTGCAAGCACCTCTGAGAAACGAATGAGAGAAAATGGGCTGTTCAAGAGAGCAATGAGCAGAGATGGCTGAAGCATGGATCTTGATAGAGGAAAAGGAAAGACCACCCTGAAGCAAATCAGCCAGGTATTCCAGGATCACATGAAGGGTAGGGTGGGAAGCAGACTCCCCTCTAGCCTGCATCCATTGAGAAAACCTTTCCCATTTGCCAGCATAGGATTTCCTAGTGCTAGGCCTCCTGGCCTCCCTCAGCACATCAACCACCTGTTGGGAAAGGGAGGAAGAAAGGGAAGGAGTCATACAATGAGCCATGCTGCCAGATGGAGAGACTGAAGACGAGGATGTAGAATGTTTCCCCTTTCCTGAACCAAAAGATCTGGCTTCAGAGGAAGATGCCAAGGAGGAAGATGGGAGAGACTGCGAAGCAGCAGATACCAATGCTGTCTGGGCCAGTCCGGAGCTATGAGAACAGTCCTTGGACATTCGGCCCTGATCTTCACTAATACTCTGGGAAGAGGAAGAAGTGGAGGGAAGGCGTACACTGACAGCAACGTCCAAGGGAAGGACAGAGCATCCACTCTTCTCCAGGCTCTACTGTGCTGCTGCCTGGTGCAAAAGAGAGGTAGCAGATGATTGTCTGGGGAGGAGAAAAGGTCCACCTGAGGAGTGCCCAAACGTTGAATGATGCTGTAAAAGACTGCTTTATTCAGCTGCCACTCATGAGGATCCAGGGTTTGCCTGCTCAACTGGTCCGCCAAAACACCGAGCCTTCCTGGAAGAAACTGAGCTAGGAGATGCAGGTCCAGGGATGCTGCCATGGACCAAAGATTCATGCTTTGCCTGCAAAGGGTGTAAGAGCGAGTCCCTCCCTGCTTGATGTACCACATGACCGTAGTGTTGTCTGTCCTGACGAGCAGGGTCCCTGGAGAAAGAAGATGCTTGAAAGCTAGTAAGGCCTGCTGAACTGCAATCAACTCTCTTAGATTTATGTGCAGATGCATCTGCTGGGAGTTCCAATGTCCCTGTATGCATCTGCCATTCAGATGTGCTCCCCAGGCGTAGTCTGATGCGTCTGTAGTCAGAACTTGAGTGGCAAGAGGTGTCCGAAAAGGCATGCCTTTGTTTTGTAGACAGGCTGTTGCCCACCATAGAAATTCCGCCTGCAGAGATGAAAGCAGAGGAATCATCATATCCAGGTCCTCTGTGTATTGGCACCAAATGTTCTTGAGGTACCACTGCAATTTCCTCATATGCAGTCTTGCATATGGAATCATGAGAATACAAGATGCCATGAATCCCAGAGCTTGCAAGTATTTCCTTGCAGGGAGCTGGGACAGGCTTACCAAGCCCTTGAAGTAAACTGAAAGAGTTGTCTGCTTCTCCTGGGTGACTGTGTTCAAACTCGCTCCCAGGAATGTTATCTACTTGGATGGTATCATTTTCGATTTTTCCACATTGAGAGTGTAACCCAGGGAAGAGAGAAGAGTCTTTACGAATTCCAGATCCTTTATCTGCTCCTGAATACTTGCTTGTATCAGACAGTCGTCCAAGTACGGGTAAATCTGAATTTTCTTCTGCCTGCAAAAAGCAATGACTGGGGCCAGGCACTTTGTGAAGACTCTGGGAGCAGTAGATAAGCCAAAGGGCAGTGCAGAGAATTGGTAATGTTGCTCGCCCACTCTGAAACGAAGGTACTGCCTTGCAACTTTCCCTGATAGGAATGTGCAGATAAGCCTCTGAGATCCAAGGTTACCAGCCAGGAATCCTTTTCTAGCAGCAGTAGCAACTGATGCAGAGTGAGCATTTTGAACTTTGGAATTACTAGAAGAGAGTTCAGAATGGAAAGATCCAGGATAGGGTGCCAGGTGCCTTCTTTTTTTGGAACTAGGAAAAGCCTAGAATAAACGCCCTGGCCTACCTGCTGAGCAGGGACTGATTCTACTGCTCCCAGATGAGACGGAGACAAAATCTGTTTTTCTACTTCTGCCCTTTGGTTTGGAGGAGTGTCCGGGAATCCCTTGGGAGCCGGAAAGGTGTGGAAAGAAAACACAACGGATAATTGGCTAGGCTTAAAATGGCTCGCAAGGGCAGTTAGCTTAGTACTAATCTATGAACTTGTGCCCTAGGGACATCGTTCTGAGCACCCATTTGTCTGTGACAGTGGCCCAGACATTTGCAAAAAGGGCCAACCTTCCCCCTAAAGGACTCTCCTGGCAAGCAAGAACAGGCAGAAGTTGTAAAAAGTCAATGAGGGTGTTTTGACTGAGATGCAGGCTTGGAGCTTCCCCCCTTTAGAAGTGGAAGCCTGCCAACGCCTAGACCTTTGAGGGGTAGCCCTGTGGCCCTAGAAGATTTGTAACCTCTAGTCCTGGAATGGTTCTGTCTGCTGGTATCAGGAAAGGTCCAACTCTTGGAAGGGTAATTCCTGCTAAAGCGAGGGGGTTGAACTTGCAGAAAATCCTTAACAGTTTGCATGGACTTGGCCTTATCCTCCATCTTCTTTAGTACCTCTTCTGCTTTGCTGCCAAAAAGACTGTCTTTATGCAAAGGTACATCCAAAAGCTTAGCTTTGACAGGTTCTGGAAGAGGCTGTTCTCTGAGCCAAGCGTGCCTTCTAATAACAGATCCAGTAGCCGTAGCCCTGCTGGAGGCCTCAAGGATGTCAAAGCCACAATGCAAAGAATGATTATTAACCAGACTGGCGGAATTCAATAAATCCTGCATGTCTTTACTCTCTGCCAAAAGAGGTCCTATCCTAGACGTAATAGCCTCCAAGGTGTGCTGCTGGTACTTCAGCATATGAAATAGACAATTGGTAGCCCTAATAGCTAGGGTGGCGGAGGTATAAACCTTCTTGCCCCACCTATCTAGGTTCCTAGACACTCTGTCAGATGGAACAGGATTCCTGGTAAGTGGCCTTAACTCCTTTAGGGCCCTGAGAAATAACCTCTGGATCAGTCAACGGATTCCTGAAAAGAAAAAGATGAGAATCAGGGACTCTGTAGTACCAGTCAGGTTTCCTGGGAGCAGGAGGAACTGAATTTGGAGACTAGGAATTTTCCAGAAAAACAACAACTTCCAACACAGGGGGAATAGCAAAAGGCCTATGCTGATGTAAATCCAGAAACTCCCTAATCTGTTTCTTGGATTGGGGATCATCCTGACCTTCCCATTTAAAATATTCTCTGAGGGTATTTAAAGTATCACCGAGAGAAATCCTCTGGAGGAGAAGCCGAAGGGATGGACTCCTCTGCATCTGAATCCTCAAAAGGAGAAAAAGCCTGAGAAAATTCTTCATCATCAGCAGAAATGCTGGAAGAATCAGAACCTGAGCAGGACAAAACCTCAGGAGAAACATTCCTACTCCTTTTAGGAGGAGGAGGCTGAGAACCCCTAATAAGAGTCAACAAATCATTCACCATTTTAACCATTTGGGATTGAGGGGAACAAGAAGCTGGAGTCTGCATTTTCACAGGAAGATTTACCTGCCAGCCTGAAGGACTCGGGAGGCCTGGCAACCACCGAGGTTGCAGCAGAGGTTGAAGGAAGAAGTCTGCTGTCAGAATGCAAAACAGAGACCTCAGACACCAGAGTCAGCTTAACGTCTCCGGCTCCAGCAGAAGAGGCGACCGGCGACAGGTCGGAAGGCAAAATGGAGGCTGAAGGCCTAAGGGACTCTGACTCAATCAAGGCCTGCGGTTGTACATCTGCAGACTGCAGGGACTGCAAAGGCGTCGCACTGGCTACCACCTGAATGACTACCAACTTAACCTCATCCGAGGACTTAGCTTTCTGAGGCCTGTCGCAGTCCTTATCCTTACATTTCCTTGGAACATCCGAAGCCTGAAGACCGGCAGACGCCATACCAACGATCTTAGGCCAAACTCCAAAATGTCTAGCAAAATCTTAGCCCGACGGATAGTACGCGGATTAAAGGAGGCACAGAGATCACACTTGGGAACGTCGTGGTCAAGGCCTAAACAAATAATGCAATAGGAATGAAAACCTCTATGGGGAATCTGCTTTATACAGGTAAGGCAATTAACTTTTTCTTTCATTCGTTAAGGCAAGAAGAGAGGATCCCCAATGGGGTACTTAGCTGTAGTAGACTTCAACTCTTGTAGTCGGAAACCAACAAAGGTAAACTGTTGACCGGCACTCATGCATGAAAAGCTTCTGCTTCAGGCTCCGCAGCAAGGAAGACTGAAGAAGTGATGTCAGCTTTTTGAATCTGACGCCTTGACGTCCTTTACAACCGACGGCATTTTTACTTACCTTTGGTATTCTGGCCAACTGAGGGCTACTGGGAGCCAGATAACCCATTTGTTAGGACTGCAACAGTGAAACACGAACATCAAAAAGCTGGTCTGATTTTTTTGAAGTCTTTTGTATAATCTGAGATGTCTGTGAATATGTTTGTGTAGTATGTAATCGAAATTGTTTGAATGGTTGGGGAAGAAGTCTGGCAAATCAATAATTTGGTTAAAATTGGTTTCAGTGCAAACTTTGGGCAAGAATGAGGGGTTTGCTCTAAGTGGGACTCTGTCAGCATGGAATATCAAATAAGGAGGAGTGATGGATAAAGCCTGAAGCTCTGACACTCTGCAGGCAGAAGTAATAGCTACTAGGAAAGATGGTTTTCCATGACAAAAATTTGAGGTCACAAGAGGAAGCTAGTTCAAATGGCGGAAGAATTATGCGGGAAAGCATAAAATTTAGATTCCATGGAGAATAGGGAGTTTTCACAGGTGGTCTAATATGAAAGGCCCCTCTGAGAAAGGCTTTGGATAACTTGTGTGACATAATATTCAATCCTTTGAATCCAAAATGAAAATTAGAAATGGCAGCCAACTGAACACAAACTGTTGCTGCTGCAGCTCCTTTGTTAAAAATCATAGTCAAGAACTCTAAAATGGAGGCCATAGGGGCTTGGTAAAGATAAATATTGTTTTTAGAGGGCCATACAGAAAATTGTTTCCATTTGCTAAGATATATTTGCTAAGATATAGTTTCCTACTAGAGGATTTTTATGAGAGGATAAAGGATATGTTTTGCGTCATTGGAGAGATTATGGAACCTGGCTAATATGGGAATTGGAGCAGCCAAGCTGTCAGCTTCAGGGACTGAAAAGAGGGATGAAGTTCCCCCGATGAGTGTGTCAGAAGGTCCAGAACTGGGTCCAGAATCCAAAAGTCCTCCAAAAGATGAAGTTGAAGGAAGGGGAACCAAATTTGACGAGGCCAATGAGGGGCTATTAGAATGATGGTCCTTCCCAGGGTTTTTGCTTTCTGTAGAAACTTGAGTATCAACGGGATTGGTGGATATGCATAGAGGAGACCGGGGGGGGGCAATCATGTACGTGTGCATCCCTTGGGACTTCTCCCAGAGGGGAAATCAGGGCAAAGTAGCTTCTGCATTTTGTGTTCATATGACCGGCAAAAAGGTCGCAGCAAGGCTGACCCCACCTGCGGAATATACTGTCTGCTATTTCTTTCTTGAGGGGCCACTCGTGGGGCAACAAGACTGCCCTGCTCAGCTTGTCTGCTATCACGTTGGATTTCCTCAGGATGTGTACTGCCAACAGAAAGCTCTGGGTGGAAGCAGCCCACTGCCATACTCTGCGAGCCCCACAACAAAGGAGGTAAGACCTGGTCCATCCTTGTTTGTTCAAATACCAGACCGACATGTCTGTCTGAATCGCAATAGTACCCAGAGGAAGAGAGTCCTGAAAGTACTGCAACGCCAAAAGTACTGCTCATCTCCAGGACATTGATATGCAGATGTGTCTCTTGATCGGTCCATGTGCCTTGGCCTGTCTTTCCCTGAAAATGCCCCCCCACCCTATCAGGAAGCGTCTGTGGTCACTGGCGAGGGTAGCACAAATGGACGTCCTATCATGACATGAAGTGAAGTCAACCACCACTGAAGATTTTTTTTGCAGGAATTTGTGATCATTATCGTGTGGGACATGGGAAGCTCCTCGTAAGTCCACTGAGTGAACAGCAGCCATTGTAGTATCCACATGTGCATATGAGCTAGTGGTATGGCTAGAATTGCTGATGCCATCATGCCCAACAAGTTCAGAACTTCTGATGCTGGTGCTCTGTCTTTGGATATCAGAATGCTGACAAAGAGGGACTCTTTCTGCTGGAATCCTTAGTGTAGTGGTGGTGGTGTCCAGTTCTGCCCCGATAAAAACGATATGCTGCAATGGGGAAAAGGCAGATTTTTCTGAGTTGATTGTAATGTCCAGTTGATTGCAGAGTGACAGAGTGGAATCCCTGGCCTGAATGAGTTGATGCCTGGTGGTGGCAGTAAGGAGCCAGTCATCTAGGTACGGAAACACCTGGAATCCTAGACACCTCAGGTGAGCCGTGACTACTGCCATGCATTTGGCGAACACTCTGGAGGCTCTAGTGAGACCACAGGGCAGGGCTCGAAACTGGTAATGACTGGCTCCCAGCAGGAAGCGCAGATGATCCCTGGATGCCCTGGCCATTTCTATGTGGTAAGTACGCATCCTTGAGATCTATCGAGCACATCCAATTGTCCTTCCCTAAGAAGGGAAGTAAAGACTGAAGCATGACTATCCGGAGCTTCTCTTTCTTTACATAGTTGTCCAGTCTGCTGAGGTCCAATATGGGTCTCCAGTCCCCCGTCTTTTTTGGAACTAAAAAGAATCTTGAATAAGTTCTGGATCCTGTCTGGTCTGCTGGGACTGGTTGGATGACTCTTTCTTAGCAACGTTTGGACCTCTATTGTTGCTTGTTCCCTGTAACTGGGTGGAACGTCCATGATTTTCCTTATGGGTAGAGGGAGTGTGGTGAATGGGATGAGGTATCCTCTGGAAATGATACTTTGTACCCAGCTCTCTTTTATTTTTTGCCAGGCACCTGGGTACAACGATAAGCGACCCTCGACTGCCTCCAGAGCAGGACAGTTGGGCCTCCTTTCAGGAGCGTTGGTAGGGCTTCCCAGAGAAGTGATCTCTGTCACGAGGGCGGCGTCTTCCATTATTGCCCCCTCCTCTCCCTCTGGAGGGGGGTTCACCACGTGTGTCTTGAAAGGCTCCTTGGGCTTTTCGGAATCACATTTTTCCTCCCCTTTGATCCTTAGGGTAAGGGTCTGGTAGGGGTGGAAAAACAGACCCCGATGGCAGACAGTCTTTCCATACTGCTCACACCTGGTTAAGGTTTCCTTCACTTTAGGCCCGAAAAGGGACGAGCCATCAAAGGGAGTATTCACGAAGGATGACGTGAAGGGCTCCGCGAAGGAACACAAGCGCATCCAGGAGTGTCTCCTAAGAGCAACTCCTGTACCCGCTACCCTACTCGTTCCATCAGCTGCATATGAAATAAGGCGCATGGATGAGTTTACTATAGAATTGAGGGTAGCAAGCTGGTCGGCAACTATGTCGGTAGCTCCTGCAGCTACTGTACTCTCAAGAGCATCTCTTAACTCTTTAAGGAGATCCTCTTTGTAACCTGGTTAAATAGCTAAGCAAACGAACAGCAAAAGTTGCTGAACTAAACATGCACTTCCCATATCTATCCATGATTCTAAAGTCTATGTTAGGAAGATGGACAGACAAAGACGTTTCAGACATTTCCTTTTTGGTGGCTGCCGCCACCACCACCATGGCATCAACTGGAACACCTTTTCTTAAGAAAGATTTGTCAAGGGAGGCAGAAATGAACTTATTAGGCCTCTTGGGGAAAGGCTCCATAGTATCTGGAGAGTCCCACGCCCTTCGTGAGACCAGTTGTATCAGCTCATTGAAGGGTGCAGGACACCCAAGAGGTGGAGGGCTGAGACCCGAAAGCCTTCAGGAGAACTGACTCATCCTCAGTAGGGATTTTGGACTGCCAGTCACCCCTCTGCCTAAGAATTTCAAGTATCTCAGCGAATGAGACATCTTCAGAGGGGGACCATGGGGACCCTTTTGACTCATCTAAGTCCGTATCCGATGTTACCGACTCCTGGGGGTAGTCTAGATGTTTCCTCTTACACAATCTCTTCTTGGGAACCTCATCAGTGGGAGCTTCTGGTGAGGTCTCGAAAGAGCAAGGGCCACCCAATGGGGCTTCCTGAGGTTCTGGGTCTCTACGCTTGGTCAGGATATGTGAGGCAGAAGCAGACACAGGTGCTTTAGGGGAGGAGGAAGCCAGACCTGAGGTCAAGGACGTCCTAGGAGACATGACTCTCCTCAAGGCATCGAAAGCACCCCTGCTCCAATGCGAGAGAACCAATGGATCTGAGGAAACAGTCGATACCCCCGGCACTGGAACAGTGGGCTCTGAACCAGAGGTAGGAGCTGAGCTCATCTGAGCCAAAGCCCCAGGAGGCAGAGTTGGAACAAAGTCAGTCCAACTACCCTCTCCGGACCTGACCAGAGTGTCGGCTCCTAGAGTCCTCGATTGGCACAGAGGATGTCAAAGAGCACAGCGCCGAAGACACTGGAGCAGGCATAGGCTCAGAGGGTTCCACAATCAACAGGTCCAACTCCTCCGGCTTTGAAGGGCCAGCATGGCTCGGAGGATGAATAGTTTGAGCTGGTGCAAGGGTGTTTGGCTCTGAAGTCATTTAGGTCGAAACAGATAAACTTTTTGTCAAGGCCGGGTGCCAATAACAGCTTCTGCACCACACGATCCACATCTAGATCATAAAGACTGAAAGAGGACCGAGATGAGCGCACCGAAGGTGGTACTGACTGTAGTAATGGACTCTTAGGAGCTACAGATACCGGTTTCCAAGACTGGGGACCGGCTCCGAAAATAAAAGACAGTCTGTTCCGATGGCAGTGGAGCCGAAGTCGAAGCTTTTTTGGATTTCTTAGAGTTTGAAGTCTTAGAAAACTTTGAGGATTTGCTGGATCCATCTTGGTCGCTCAAAGCTTCTAGAAACGACAGTTTCAACAACCCTCTGTCAATCAGTTTTCTTTTCCTTTCCTGTAGGACCCTGGAGGAGAAGGATTGGCATATAGAATAGCTATCCTGTAAATGCAGGGCTCCTAGATAGTACAAACAATTTACATTGCTGTCTTTTGGCCACACTTTGGGCACTTTTTGAAGCCAGACTTGGGATGCTTCTCTTGGTCAGCCAATGAACACTCAAGAGAAAAAGTATCCACAAAAAGCTTTAATAAAATCAGGCTAAGTCACACACACACACACCCACAGTAATGCAAATGTAAATATTAAAGTGACAGGAAAAAGGTAAATTACTGTCACCACAAACTGTTCAACACACACAATATGAGCAGACTATGCAAGGAAAAAAGATAGCTGCTAGGTACAACACACTGTCTGAATATTCCAAGGAATATCAATGCCAAACTAAAATACTGTCAACTACAAAAACTGTAACGGTAATTAATAAATTCAAGCCTTTCTAAAAAATTTAAGGCTAAACACACCACACAGCCAATAACTATACACTATCTAAATAGCAAAGAATGTGACAAAGGTCACTGACTAAACACACACTATTAATTAGAAAAGTTTTTAAACTAGGCCTAAAACAAAAGGCCAACTAGGGAAACTTTAAATCACACTAATGGAAGGGACTAAAATGTAGTAACACACCAAAACAGCTGTAAGAGCTTTATAAACTATTTAAACCATCTAAATATAAGTAAATAAGAAAGTAGAAAAAAAACAGTTTTACTGGCCCGAGCTAATAGCAGAACCTCCGATCTGTTGCAGCGGCAAACTAGATCTGAGGTAACTCTAGGTGCATCATGGGATAGGGGCTTGGCCTCAAGCTATTTGAAGACCTTGAGCTTTGCAACTGGCCGACTCGGAGTCGAGGGATCGGCTTCGAATCCATCAGTAAAGAATGAACAGCGAGATAGAACAACTTCACATTCTATTTTTTCACTATTTCCTGGAGTTATTTTAAAATCTCAAAAATCACTCTACTATTTTTATTTCTTGAATGACCCTCATTTGTGTGTGTCTCAGGGCTTGATAGTATACTAAGGAAAGTACAGTTGTGTACACTTACCATAAATGTAGATGTTAGTGTGTCTTCACTGTTGCAGTCATGACTGTAAGGTTCTCCCCTGCTGGCAGGCAGTCCTCGGTCGGCCAGAATTCCAAAGTCTGGGTCCGGCATCAGCTGTTTAGCCATGCTCCCTGACGTCAGAGCGCCAGGAGTACAAAGCTGACAGCCGACGCCATGTTCTCCAGTTTTTCTTGCCCCAGATGTCAGAAGTTCCAAAATGAATAAGGTCCCATACCCTTTGCAAATACACCTCAGAAGTAGGGTGAAAAAAAGGAACCACACAAAAGAAAAAATAAGAGGGGACAGGAGGGAGGGAAACCCAGACTGCAACAGTGAAGACACTCGAACATCTACATTTATGGTAAGTGTACACAACTGTACTATGTTCATCGTGTTTCACTGTTGCAGTCATGACTGTAGGGTAGAATCCCAAAGCAGAAAGAAAGGGAGGTGGTTATAAAGTAGAGGGGGCGGCTATAAGGTACTGCAAGACTGCAGAAGCAAAGCCTGCCCTTGACTTAGAGTAGAGAGGTAGATTGTAGTGCTTGGAAAAAGTATGCACTGAACTCCAAGTTGCAGCTTCCAAAATGTCTTTGGTAGGAACTCCCCTGAGGAAGGCAGCTGAAGTGGCAGCAGCTCTAGTAGAGTGAGTCCTTATACTCCCTGGGATTTGCTTTCCATGGTGTGAATAGCAAAATCTGATTCCATGAGCAATCCATTTAGAAATGGTCTGTTTTGAAATGGCTTTACCTTGGGAACTTGAAGCATAAAGAAACAAATAATTGCTCTGATTTCCTGATGTCCTTGGTTCTGTCCAGGTAAAAACGTAGTTGTCTGTGTACATCCAAGGAATGTAAGATCCTTTCCCCTTTATTTTGAGGAGTGGGGAAAAAAGTTGGCAAGTGAATAGTTTGATTTAAAGCCACTTTGGAAACCACCTTAGGCATGAAAGTAGGATTAGTCCTTAAAGACACCCTGTCTTGGTGAAAAATAATATAAGGTTCCACAGCCATAAGAGCTTGTAACTCTGAAACCCTCCTGGCAGAGGTCAGAGCTAAAAGGATGGCTGTCTTCCAAGATAAAAACTTGATGTCAGATGAGGCAGCAGGCTCAAAAGGAGGTAAGGTGAGCTTTTCCAAAACATAGTTGAGATCCCAAGCAGGAATGGGAGGAGATCTAGGGGGCCTTAAGTTCTTAGCTCCTCAGAAATTGTCTCATGAGCTGGTGGGAAAAGATAGGAGGGTCTGTATTATGAGCAGAAATAGCAGAGGCGTGTATCTTAATGGAAGAGAAAGAGAGACCCTTATGTAAGAGGTCTGACAGGTAAAGTAAAATCTGAGGAATGTTAGGAATAAGAGGATCAGAATCCTGAGCCTGCATCCAGGAACAAAATCTTTTCCATTTTCCTGCATAAGATTTTCTAGTGCTAGGACATCTGGCTTCTAAAATGACATCCATAACCTGCTTGGGTAGGAGAGAATGAATCAAAGATCCTGGATTAACCAGGCCGCCAGGCTGAGAGTTTTGACATGGGAGTGTAGAATCTGACCCTGGAGTTGGGACAGGTGGTTCGGAATCTGTGGTAAAACCCAGGATGGCTCTAGACAAAGGTTTCTTAGTGTTGGGTACCAAAACTGTCGAGGCCAATTTGGGGCCAGCAAGATTATCATCTTGGGCTTGTCCTGCTTGATCTTTAGTAATACCCGTGGAAGAAGAGGAAGAGGTGGAAAGGCATATCCCAAGAGGTTTCTCCAACTGAATGATAGAGCATCCACTTTCCAAGCTTGATTGTGGAAAGTCCTGGTGCAAAAAATTTGTAGTTGATGATTGAGGTGGGATGCAAAGAGGTCTATGTGAGGACATCCCCAGACTGCTGTAATCATCTTGAATATTCCGGAGTCCAACATCCATTTGTGTGGATCTGAAAGGTTTCTGCTCAGACTGTCTGCCAGGAAGTTTTGCTGCCCTGGTAGAAACTGTGCTTGGAGGTCCAGATTGCAAGCTAGGGCTGTGTTCCAAAGATCCATGGCTAGTCTGCAAAGGGGGTAGGAATGAGATCCCCTTGCTTCTTTATGTACCACATAACTGTGGTGTTGTCTGTCCGTATCAGTAGTTGTCCTGGTTGTAGAAGATTCCTGAAGGCCAATAGAGCTTTCTGAATGGCTAACATTTCCTTTAAATTGATATGCAGGTGCTTCTGATCCTTTGTCCAAAGGCCCTGCAGACAGTTGCCCCGAACATGGGCTCCCCATGCATAATCTGAGGCGTCCGTGGTTAGAATCTGAGTGGCAGGAGGCAGACAGAAGGGTTTTCCTTTGTTTAGAGTACATGCCTTGGACCACCAAAGGAATTCCTTTTGAAGACAAGGCAGGACTGAGATCAGTATGTCTAGGCTGTGACAATGCTGAGACCATACACTTTTTAGGTATCACTGTATTTTCCACATATGTAGTCTTGCATATGGTACGAGAAGGATGCAGGAGGCCATGTAACCCAGAGCCTGCAGGAATCTCCTTGCAGATAGCTGAGTTGTAGTTGCCAAGGTTTTGAAAGTTGAAGCCAGCTGTAACTTTTTCGTATGTCAGAAATGCCATCTGGGTTGTTGTGTTTAGAGAAGCGCCCAGAAAAATTATCTGTTGTGAGGGTGTCAGATTTGACTTTTTTATGTTTACAGTGAATCCCAGGAACTTGAGAAGATTCTGAACAAACTGTAGATGCTGGAGTAAGACATCCTTGCTGTCTGCCTGAATAAGGCAGTCGTCCAGATTAGGGTAAATATGAATTCCCTTGAGTCTGCAATAAGCTACTACTGGAGCCAGGCACTTGGTAAAGACCCTGGGCGCAGTAGACAATCCAAAGGGCAGCGCAGAGAATTGGTAGTGCCTCAATCCTGCCTTGAACCTGAGATATTTTCTGCATTCCTGTCTGATGGGAATGTGTAAATATGCTTCTTTTAAATCCAAAGTTACCATCCATGCATTTTTGGTCAGCATTGGTAGTAGCTGCTGTAGAGTAAGCATCTTGACCTTTGGTATCTCTAGAAAAGTGTTCAAGACTGACAGATCCAGAATGGGTCTTCCATGAATTTTGCTTCCTGGGGACTAGAAAGAGCCTTGAGTAAAAACCTTGTCCCATCTCTGAAAGTGGAACTAGTTCTATGGCTTTCATAGCCAAGAGAGCTTCCACCTGGTTTAATGCCCCTGACCATTGATGTTTTGGAAGATCTAGCCATCCGCGTGGCCTTGGTGGAGTATGAAAATGGAATTTGTAACCTCTTGAAACCACATTTAGAACCCACTTGTCTTGGGTTATAAAAGTCCAATTTAGATGAAAAAGAGAAAGTTTTCCTCCGAGAGGGGCTTTCCAGGCAAGAAGTTCCTGCAGCCCAACACAGAGAGTCATTGAGTCCGTTTTCTATGAGCTTGCGACCTGTCTTCTCCTCCCCTAGGGGTGGAAGCAGTCCACTGTCTTGGTCTATAAGAGGCTTGCGTTTGAGGCCTACCTCGGGGGCGTCTATATCTTCCCCTCTGAGGCCTGTCTGAATTGGGAAAGGACCAATTTTTTTAAGGCTAATTCCTGCTAAATCTGGGTGGCTGTACTTGTAAGAAATCTTTAACTGTTTGCATGGACTTTGCCTTGTCCTCCACCTTTTTAATCACGTCTTCAGCTTTAGATCCAAATAAAACATGCTTAACAGGAGCATCCAATAATTTAGCCTTTACCTGATCTGGCAAATTTTGTTCCATTAACCATGCATGCCTTCTAATTACTGTGCCACAGGCAGCAGCCCTACAAGAAGCCTCCAAGGCATCAAATCCACAGTGTAAACCATGCTTCCCAACTTGTTCAGTGGCATGCAGTAAGTCATGTAGTTCCTTATCTGCACAGGCGGAAATGGAAGTTAGCTTTTGCTTTAAAACAGACATGAGAAATTGCTGGTATTTCAGCATATGAAACTGACAGTTTAAAGCCCTAATAGATAAAGTAGCAGAAGTGTACACTTTTTTGCCCCATCTTTCTAAAGATCTGGAATCCTTCTCAGTGGGAATGGGTTTTTAGCAGAAGCGGCCTTGACGCCCTTAGGACCCTGAGAAATGGTTTCAGGGTCAGCAGTAGGGTTCTTGAATAAAAACTGGTGGGAATCAGGAACCCTATAGTATCTGTCTGGCTTAACAGGAGCTGGAGGAAGAGAGTCAGGAGTTAAGTTAGCCTCCGAAAAAGCATCATCCACAATATCCAAAATAGGAGGAATAGCCAGGGGCCTATGTTGGGGAAGAAGAAGAAAATCCCTTAGTCTTTTCTTAGATTCCGAGTACTCCTGTCCTTCCCAGTGGAAATGTTCCCTCATTTCATGCAAAGTTTCCCCAAAAGAGAAATCCTCAGGGGGAGAAGCTGAAGGAATGGATTCCTCAGCATCAGAATCCTCATAAGGAGGGAAAGAATATTCCTGGTCAGAAGAAGAAGAAACAGAAGAAACAGAAGCCTGATCAGAGGAGTCATAATAAACTTCCTGTCTTGGCCTTTTATCTGGAGGGGGATGTGAACCCCTAATCATAGTAAGTAAGTCCTCCGCCATTTTAAGTAACTGTTTCTGAGACTTGGGAGCCGGATCAGAAGAGGCCTGGGTTGCAGTCTTTGATTTGGAAGGAGTCTTTGCCTTTGTCTTTGGCTTTGCCTTTATAAGAAGCTGAGTAGGCCTGAAAACCCCTTCGGAAGCCGGTACCTGCACAGCGGCTCCGGACCCATCCGAAGGAGCATTGTCCGAAGGTCCAACTGAAATATTCAAAGGCCTAGTTGGCTCCTCGTGGGAGTCCGTTTCAGCTATCGGTTCTGAAATGGCCGACGACAGGGGCTGCAAAAGCGACTCACTGACGACGGCCAAACCTGAAGCTGGCTCCGCTTGTGCGATATCGTCTGATTTGGACCTCGGAGGCCTGTCTTTGTCCTTGCGTCGTTTGTGAACTCCGGTAGCTGGAACCGTATCAGATGACATTTTGTAATTAAAACGCCTACCGAAGTAATGAAATGCAAAATCGTACCTTCGTTTGATAGTACGTTGATTGAATCTAGCACAAAACCGACAACTAGCTACGTCGTGGTCAGGGCCTATGCAAGGAATACAGTAAGAATGAAAATCCTTATGAGGTATTTGCTTCCCACATACAATTATTAACTTTTTCTGACATCAGACTGGAGCAAGAAAAAAGTTTCCCCAACGGGGTACTTAGCTTTGAGTAGGAGAAGAAAGTCTTCGGACTGAAGTTTGATTAGAAAAAAATTGTCAGGAGTCAGCCGACCAGCACTTGCGAACTGCTATCACCACACGGCAAGAAAGACTGGAGAACATGGCGTCGGCTGTTAGCTTTGTACTCCTGGCGCTCTGACGTCAGGGAGCATGGCTGAACAGCCGACGCCGGACCCAGACTTTGGAATTCTGGCCGACCGAGGACTGCCTGCCGGCAGGGGAGAACCCTACAGTCATGACCGCAACAGTGAAACACGATGAACATTTATACAGCTGCAACCAAACAGCTGCTAAACTGCAGCCCTTTGTTCAAATTATCCTTTTTTGTAGTCCAAGATAAACTGACAACCTCCCCCCTACACTTTGGTAAACGTGCTAATATTTTACAAGAAATACAAAAAAATTATTTTCTGACTTCTCTAAATGTCAGACATCTTTGATACTACATTAAAGTCATCTTAAAATGTAAAGTACTATAAATAACAAACATTTAAAGTTTAAAGCTTAGCATTTCAATACTGTGATGCTACATATGTAAACTTGTCAAGAGGTGACAACTGCCTTTGAACTGTTGACTGAACTAATTGCTCTGTTTTGCCTGAAAGGCATGGTTACACTGTACGCATGCTGTGAATCAATGCAAGTTCTCTTTCTCTCTGCAATAAAGACAAAGGAAACAGTTTCATACCTCTCTGCCTTGTTTACATCAGCCTGAGCTCCAGACTACAAACTTGTGTGCTTGTGGTATGTCATGCAGGTGTAGACAAATTCCTCTGCAACCTATACGAGAAGTTAAGCTTTTAAGTGGGTGGTCTTTCCATTCCTTTGATACCAAACTGAGGAAATGAAAGGTTTACAAAGTACAACAGGTTTTAAGGTACTGACACAGTGCTGGAATCGTATTGTAGAGAAACAAGCAACCTAAGAATTGAGTGAAACTATAGGAGAAGGTGTTTTCCTTTAAAGAAAATAATTTAAATTAGGATTGCTAATACACAAATGATCTGGGATTCAAACTACTCTGGATAGCCTGACTGACAAACTACTTCCACTAATTTAGATGAGGGTGATGCTCTCATTACAAGCGTAGGGAAAATGACAGTTCTGTACTTACCACAATATTTTTTAAGAAATGCACCAATCTTCATGGTTTAAGGAAGGCTGCACACTTGGAGCTTTTCAGGCAGATACAGTGGATATAAAAAGTGTACACACCCCTGTTAAAATGTCAGGTTTTTGAGATATACAAAATGAGACCACAATAAATAATTTCAAAGACTTTTTCCACCTTTAATGTGACCTATAACCTGTACAATTCAATTGAAACCCAAATCTGTTGGGGGAAAAAATATAAAACAAAAAAAAACGTACAATAAGCTGGTTGCATACGTGTGCACACCCGTAAACTAATACTTTGTTGAAGCACCTTTTGATTTAATTGCAGCATTCAGTCTTCTTCGGTAGGAGTCTATCAGCATGGCACATCTTGACTTGGCAATATTTGCCCACTCTTCCTTGCAAAAGCGCTCCAAATCATGTCAGATTGCGAGGGCATCTCTTGTGAACAGCCTCTTCAGGTCACCCCACAGATTTGCTATTGGCTTTAGGTCTGCGCTCTGGCTGGGCCATTCCAAAACTTTAATTTTCTTCTGGTGAAGCCATTCTTTTGTTGATTTGGATGTATGCTTGGGGTCATTGTCATGTTGAAAGGTGAAATTCCTCTTCATCTTCAGCTTTCTAGCAGATGCCTGAAGGTTTTGGGCCAAAAGTGACTGGTATTTGGAACTGTTCATAATTCCCTCCACCTTGACTAAAGCCCCAGTTCCAGCTGAAGAAAAGCAACCCCAAAGGATGACACTGCCACCACCATGCTTCACCGTGGGGATGGTGTTCTTTTGGTGATGTGAAGTGTTGTTTTTGCACCAAACATACCTTTTGCAATTGTGGCCATAAAGTTCAACCTTGGTCTCATCAGAGCATAACACATTTTCCCACAAGCTTTTGGAAGACTTGATATATTGTTTTGGAAATTTTAGCTGGGCCTGGATGTTTTTCTGTGTAAGAAAAGGCTTCCATCTTGCAACCCTACCCCACTGTCCAGACATATGGAGAATACGGGAGATTGTTGTCACATGTAGTACACAACCAGTACTTGCCAGAAATTCTTGCAGCTCCTTCAGTGCTGCTGCTGGTCTCTTGGCAGCCTCCCTGACCAGTTTTCGCCTTGGCTTTTCATCAATTTTGGAAGGACGTCCAGTTCTTTGCAACATCACTGTTGTCCCATATTTTCTCCACTTTTTGATGACTGTCTTCACTGTGTTCCATGGTATATCCAATGCTGTGGAAATTTTTTTGTACCCTTCTCCTGACTGATACCTTTCAACAATGAGATCCCTTTGATGCTTTGTAAGCTCTCTGCGAACCATGGCATTTGCTGTAGCAGGCAAATGAGTAAATATCAGGAAAAACCTACTAGGACAGCTGAACTTTATTTGGGGTTAATCAGAGTATCTTTAATTGATGGCAGGTGTGTACCCAAGAAGACTGAATGCTGTAATCAAATCAAAATGTGATTCAACAAAGTATTAGTTTAAGGGTGTGCACACTTGTGCAGCCAGCTTATTGTACGTTTATTTTTTATATTTTTCCAGCAACAGATTTGTTTGTTTTTCAATTGAATTGTACAAGTTATATGTCACATTAAAGGTGGGAAAAGTTTTGAAATGATTTATTGTGGTCACTTTTTTTATAACACAAAAACCTGCTTGTAAAGATAGATAAACGCTTGATGGATGGCTGAAGAGAATTAAACTTAATAGTCATTTACTTGGGGTGATGGATTGTATGCTTGGATACTCAATCTGAACATATCAGAACTATGGGACTACACTGGACTGGACTTCTACATTGTACTTTGTATAGGAATAGAAATGCTTTTTTCCCCTCTTATACAATCATGTCTAATCACATTTGATGGGAACTAGAATGTGATGCCCTGAACATGAAAGTTATTGTTACACATTGTACTGTTATTGGCTTAATGCAAATGTTTTTCTCTACAAGTTGCGCAAGAAGTTGTTTACAAGATCAAGGAGGCATGCACAGGTATGAAAGATCAGGGAACATTGCACAACAATTTTGCTATTATGTTTTGTTATATTTAATCTAAATAATTTATAGGCAAGTTTTTGAATAAGATGTCACTGTCAATGCCATTTTAATGCATTTCAATGATAAATTCCTTTAATATTTTAGAGGTCTATATATGTATTGACGTAATGTCAGTCAATGGCCTGGTCATACACAAATCAGTTAAGCTTGCTCATGTATTATGGTCTGGGCAAACAATGCATGACACATTTGGCAATCTGATTGACATTAATATAGATGTTCATTACACAGCATATATGTGCATTTTTGGTAAAGATGTTTTCACCAAGTTATTCTGGAGCAGATTTCACTGGTATCTTTTCATATTTTTTTCCTGGTGTGAGGTTTCATACCTCTACTGTACACATTTTTGCAGAACGTCCAGATTTTTGCCTCATATTTTTGGTCTGCTTCTCAAAATTGTGTTTTTCTGCCAAATTGCTGGTAAATCATTGAGGGTTACATTCAGAAAAATATAGTGACAGATATTTGAGTTTCAGACTTCATACCCTTCAGAAAATTCATGCTAATGCAAAACCAGTTATTCTATCAACTTTCTAAGAGCAATGTTTAAAAATGTCCCTGTTTTTGGACCTTTGTCCCTCCATTTATGGCTTTGTCCAGGCTTTTTGTTTTAAGAGGTTGAGAGGTATGGGTCTCTCATTTCTCCGAGGAGCATGTAGACACTGGCACAACATTACCATCTAATAGTCCAGCTATTACAAATGCACTTGTACCCCTTATCTTTAGATGAGTAATCCTAGAAGATACCCCAGAGTTATCGGAGGACAGGTAAAAAGTTATTCTGAATTAAACAAGGTTTATACAACCTGCTGGCATGGATAGTTGTAGACACCTGGCTTATAACAGTTCTCACAGTAGAGACATGGATCATGACTGTAAATTGAATATTGTGCTTGTACTGCCTATAGTGGGAGAAATATTGAGGGTTGATAGGCAGTAGCTACTTTTCCCTTCAGCCTTATGAGCCAAGGCTTACATATGATTAGGAGTTTCCTGGAGGGGAAATTATCCCTTATCCCTCAGCCTGAGGACTGCAATGAGCAAACCTTTTGGACTGATGATTCAGAGTCACATGGATCAGAACCAGGAAGGGACAAAATGCAGAATGAAAAGGGTGGCCTTAAGACAGTTACATGGAATACAAGGGAAGCTCATACCCTACATGAAGGGAAAGTTCACAGTACGACAGCTCGTTTAATTTTTAACCTCATTTCCTGTAAATAAGCAAGTTAGTTTAAGTCCGTTAACTTTCCATGTGTACATGCCATTACTTTGAAAAAGGCTACTTGCTATGAGGATTATTACTAGAAAATGACAAATCATTGTAACAATATTAATTTACAGTCATTAAATCGCAGTTTCAAAAAACAGGAAACTATGTTAAGTAGTACACACACACACTATCTGGGTGCTTGCAGGATTTTTTGCAGGGGGTTGCAAACCCAGAACCCCCCCCCCACGCAGCCATTCCAGTGTCCCATTACTTAGTTATTTCTCCCCAGTTGCCATAAACATTGTTCAAAACGCTGTGTGCTTACCATTTCCTGCTTTATTTCTACAACAATTCCAGATATTTAGATTTAATCTAAAATCTTTTATTTCAAATTTGATAGCACAAATGCTGACAGATATTTGCTAAATAAAGCAATACAGTCTCACAATGAAAACCAACTTGGCATTAAAACCTCTGCCTTTGAAACTCACATTCACTGAGACAGCACTGAAACCCACATTCAAAGAAAACGCATATGGCCAGTGGCATATTAAGTTTACTTTTGGGCTGTTTTCAAATCACAGGCCCCTTGCACACATTTTTAGAACCATGCAAAAGTTCTCTGATTCACCTTCCTGATTGTATTAAATTATATTTAATAATTAAATATTATCCCTTGTATAATACTACTTGTTAGAGCGTGACTTAAATTTAGTTTTGAACATTTTTCCAGTAAGTAATGAATCAAAACATATGAACCAATAATGACAAAACTGCCCAATTCAGAACATTTCAACCATAAAAAGGCTACTCAAACTTCTTGTCATTACAGTTCACCAATATCAGTCAATATGCACAATCTATACATTAGTAAAAGTCATCTGAATAACTCCACATTAAAGAGATCTGCAACTAATGAAAAGGTTGCTGCTAGCAAACAGCTTTACATTTCAGCGTTTCATCCACAAATTCACTGCCTGCTGTCCTTGAATAAATTGCCTGTGTTACATTAAAAACATGATAAGCTGGTAATATTGCAATAGGGAGTGGATGGCAAACTGAAAGGCTCATATTTACTAGGCATCTCATTCAAAGGAGGACATACTCAGGACTGCAGCACTCCACCCCCTTAAAATACAGCACAGTATCAGCAATCCATCCACATGTAAACAGACTTCGCATGAGCAGCAGTAAACATCTCTTCCCTGGAAGCTCAAGTCCTTGAAAATGCACTTGAAACTAAATTCCTTGAAAAATGCAACTGAAATTTAGTACCTTGAAAAATGCAGCTTGATATTTGGAGTAAAGGGGATTCAGGCTCTTGTTTCCTGCAGCTACGGTACAGGGTTTGAGCCTAACCAAATTACTAACCAGCTGCTAACCCTAACTAGGGCATTTCAGTCTCTCACACACAAACACCTCAACCTCTTAGTGCAAGAAATCTGGACAAAGCCTAAAATAAATAGGGACAAATTATAAACATTGCTCTCATGAACTTAGAAAACTGCAAGAAAAACAGGATTTGTGTTAGTATTTTTCTAAAGGATATGAAGTCTGAAATTCAAATGTATGTCATTGTTTAGCAACTTCAATCCTTTTTATGAGGATTGGAATACATGGCTAGGCTTAAAAAGGCCCTTGTGGTCGTGAGCCTAGTAAACATCTATGAACCTACGAATAAAGAAATATTGGGCAAAAATCTGGACATTCTGCAAAAAAAAGTGGCAGTTGTGGGTATGCTACCTACTTCAGACACATACATCCCTGCAAGTCATTATTTAGTAACCTTAATCCTTGCATCATCACAGTAAATTTGTAAAAAAAAAAAAAAAAACATTTTTATGAGGAACAGACAAAAACAAGGCAAAAATCTGGACATTTTGTGCAAATCTGTACAGTTGAGAGGTATGACACACACATACAACCCCCTCCCCCCATACCTCTCAACCTCAGAGCAAGAAATCTGGACAAAGCCACAAATCATAGTGGGACAAAGGCCCAAAATTAGGGATACATTTTAAATATTGCTCTTACAAACTTAGAAAGTTGCTAGAACAAGTTTTGCATTAGCATGAATTTTCTGAAGGATTTGAAGTCTAAAGCTCAAATGTCTGCCATTATTTTCTGACTTCAATCCTCAATGATTTTCCAGAAAAAAAACACAATTTTATGAGAAACAGCAAAATTTGGACATTCTACGAAAATCTGACTTGAGAGGTAAGACCCCCCCACCTCCCTCTCACACACACACCCCTACCTACCTCTTACACACACGTACACACAATCCCCACCTACCTACTTCTTACACACAAGTACACAGCCTCCCACCTACCTACTTCTTACACACACGTACACATACCCCCACCTACCTACTTCTTACACACACGTACACACACCCCCCACCTACCTACTTTTTACACACACATACACACCCCCCCACCTACCTACTTCTTACACACACACACCCACCTACTTCTTACACAAACACACACCCACCTACATACTTCTTACACAAACACATCCCTACCTCTCACTTGTCTGTTCATGGTCCGCAGTCAATACATCTTCTGGAATTCAAATTCCATGCGAGCAGAAGTTGAAGATTTAAACAATCGGTCCCACAGACGCAGAAGACAAACAGGTCGAAAACACCTGTTGCATCTGTATGACTGGACGCAAAGAGCACTCTTCTTTAAGGAAATTAAAAAATTTAAAAAAGTCTTTTTAAAATTAATCTCCCTTGAATATGTAGTCAATGACATGACCAACTGTCATGACCAGAGCGTACAGTCACAAAAAAAACACACACACACACACACACACACACACACACACACACACACACAAAGCCCTGTATATAGCAATCATAAAGCAGGTGGGGGTAGTAAGGGGGTCATCGTATTCAAGGCTTACAGATTAGCTTGGTAAAATTAAAAATAAGTCAAAAAGGCAGGAGGATTATTTGGGAAGGAAGTATACAAGAAACATTTGGCTGAATGGCAACATCTTATGCACCTAAACATGATGACCTAGAGTTCTTCTGAATATTCTTTATTTAATTCTTTATTTAATGGGAGGAAAACTGTTATGAGCTGATAAGAGTACTGTTAATGGGGGAATTCAACCTAGTGATGGATGCTAAAACTGACAGGTTATTTGGGGAAACGAGCTGGGTGCAAAGGAACGCAAGGTAGAAAAGGATTGGTTAAGACAGCTGAACTGGGCTGACAGTTGGAGGAAAACTGTCAGTAAGATAGCAGCCACATTTTCCAGAAATTTTTTTAACCAAGTCGGCCAACTGGACTTAATTCTAGACTTCAAGAATTAATGGAATATGTTACTGATTTACAGATACAAGACAAACTTGTCAGACCATACGATTCTAATGAAAGTTGAATCAGGATGACAGGATAAGAGGGTGGAGATGGACACATTATACATGGAGGTGAAACACAACAAATGAAATTACAGGATATAATATTAGATTGTAGTATATCAGAATGAAGACAGACAAAATTTAGTGTTGTTTTGGTGGGAAGGCAGTAAAGTAGCATCAAGAAGCAAATTAATGTACCAAGACGGTAACTACACAACACAAAAGGAGGCCTCTTATCACGGTGAAAGAAGATAAGCAGAAAACAAGGGGGGTATGTTATAGAAGAGGGGAAACAGTGTATCCAAAAATGGAGATAGAAACGTTGGATATATCCTACATCAGTGGTGGAATTCTCCAGAAGAGTGGACCATCTGTGGATGAGACGTGAGGGACATGCAAAGTGATTAGCTTGGATATTTAAATCTAGAAGGGAGAAAACATTTAATAAAAATTGAGACAGTCAGTGTACAAGCAATTAGATCAGCTTCAGAAATCAGGGAAGCTCTTAAGGAGTATTAAGAGAGATTTATATTGTAAAAGGGAGACTGACCATCAGCTGCACAGGAGATTTGAAGCAGAAAAGAAAAGAATGCTGACAGACGAGCAGAACAGGTGACTGGATCGGAAGATTACAGTTGGGGAAGTCAATGCAGCCATATTAGGTTTACATGCAAATAAAGCCTCAGGTATAGATGGATTCCCAACAGAATTTTATAAATGGAGTAAGACAGTGACGAGGAAAAAGCTGATGGCATTGTACAATTCCTAAAGAGATAGGAGGCAAATGTTGAAAATCTCCAATCAAGCAATAATTACAGTGTTACCAAAGGGAAACAATGCATTACCAGCAGTAAGTGACTTTCGACCTGTCTCCTTGATAAATTTACATTTTAAAATCCCTCCCAAAGAACTGGTGAAGCACTCGGGAAAGGTTGCTGGTCAGCATAATACAGGAAGGCCAAAATTAGTTTGTTAATGGGAGGTCTACTGTAGGGTGGCAAAAAAAATCTGCAATCTGGAAATGTAGGGATAGCAAAAAGCACTTTATTCCAACTAAAAATTATGTCACAAAGCTTTCGGGACAAACCCTTCATCAGTGTGTAAAAGAAACAAATCAAAGCATCCATATAAATACCCAGTTAAAAGCATTAATAAAATCACATGAGACAGTCCTATGCTAATCCCTATCACAGCCAAGATGAATGGTACATTTAATATATACATATGCAAAAAAAACTTATACATTAAAAAAATCTATATACATATACACAATTATTTCAGTAATAGTTTTTTTTTTTTTTTTTTCAAAAATTGGTTCAACACTAACCGCTATGTTCAAACCGGGAGAATAATCTGCTTCTAAAAGTGTAATCCATGAATACTCACATACTTCTATAACTCATTATTTAAGTCACCACCCCTTCTCTTTTTGCATCTTATATCAATTACTCAAACTAAATTTATGATTATCCCCTTTCACCCTCAAATGTCTACATAAAGCATTACTAAATTACTTCTCTACGCATCTCCAATTTATGTTCAATGATCCTATCCCTGAATCTTCTTGTACATTTCCCTATATAAAATACTCGTTCTGCCTTACAGCAAGCCATGTATACAATAGCTGTAGTATTGCATGTGGCAAAACAATTAAAAATATATTTCTTACCTGTAATTGGATGTATAAATTCAGTACTACTGTTGATATTACAGCACATGCAATTACAGCAAGGGAAAGTACCATATTTTTCACTTGTGCTCAATTTATTACATTTAAGATCTTTAAAGCACAATCTTTGCTTAAGATTAGGGCAGGTCCTATATGAGAAAGGCATCCCCTAGCATCCTCTACTATTTTAAGTATTTCAGGCATGTTTCTCAGAATTCCACAATTATTCTTTATGATGTTTTTAATACCATTTGATCTCCTATTATACATGGTGATGTACCGCATAAGGTCATTCACAATATGACGGTTATTAACATTAGATGTTCTACAGGGTTCAGAGAAATGAGGCCTCGTTTTATTAGATCTCTCTGTTATAACTTCACATGCTACTTGCAACAGTGAATCACTATAACTACAATGTTTAAATTCTGTAGTCATCTTGTCTAGCTCTATTTGAACGTTCTCATCATCCGTATTTAACTGACTGGCTTTAAACATCTGTCCCTTAACTACACCCCTAAAAGTGTGTATTGCATGCATACTATTCCTGTGAACACAGCGGTTAGAGTGCACTTCCTCTTCCTGTGAAAAGAGGTGACAATACTATTATTACATCTAGTCAAACATACTCAATGGCTAATATTCTCAGCAGAGAATTTAACTGTACATTTCAAAAAGGGTCTATATCACAACGTCGAACTTACAAAAGTTCGATCGTTCTAATATTGAATCCTAAACTCCGAAACCCAACAAAACCAGGGAAAAAAATCACTGTTCTGTGACAAAAAAAAAATTTAACCTTAAACTAAACTTGTTTTAGTTCGACGTAATATAGACCCTTTCAAAAAATTAGTAGCAGTATTTAAATAATCTATAAATAACATGTAATTCACATATTTCCACTTCTCTACCTGCCATATTGCTATTCTTAAATAAAAAAGCAATGCTTCCCATCCATATTCAAGACGTATAACCATAAATAATGACAATGTCAAATGTTACCAGCAAGAACTCTGAGTTCTTATGTTCATTACACCAGGAATATAGTTGTTGCAGAAAGTCCCTTGTGTCCTTAATAAATCTTTTAACCTTATCCAAAATACTTGCTTAGAACAACCTGCAAATAATTAGAGATTGGTTCACTGACCCACCCAGAACCAAAAACTATGGGGCACATAGGTGGATGGGCTATATTTTTATGAATTTTCGGCAGCCCATACAAAATTGGTGTAATAGGACAGGATACCGTAAAATAATTAAATAATTCAGTATTAATGTCATTAGGCTGCAGCTCAAATATACCCACATTAACATTACGTAAGCATTTACACACACCCATTTTAGATATTTCAGTGAAAGTGTCAATCATTCAAAAATTCAAGCATTAACTCAAACTTCTTTATCTAAAATAACTATCACAGCCCCCTTATCTGCCTGTTTGATATCACCACTATTATTTTGTAGTTTATCAAGTGCTTGATGTTCCGATAATGTCAAACTACATCTGTTTTTCTCAGCCTGTGCATAATAGTTACGAATCTCTCTCACAGGTGTCAGTGAATGCATTCACAATAGGACAGTTAACAGGGATGAATAAACTGGGTTTCTTACATACCTGTCTACATGTAGAAGAGGAATCTTTAAAGATGAGTTTTAAACTTACATTCCTCACGAAAAAGTCTTAAATCCCTAAGCGCTGCCACCACATTATCCACATTAGAAGGTATAAAACCCAGACCTTTATTTAGAAGTTTTAAATCATTTTCTGTTAGTTGTAAGCATGACAAATTAGTAACAGAGTTGCCTTCTATTCATTCGAGCTGTGATTCCTGCTTCAAGTATTTGGCCTTTTGCTCCTCCATCTGTTGTGTTGTTGTCGTCTGGTTTCCTTTCTGCCCCTCGATATATCTGTGGTTTTCTCTCGACCTCCTGATGAACTCTGTTTTGCCTGTTCTACCTTCTCCAGTAATGTAACTGGTGATATGGCCCTCCCTTGCTGAAAATTCTCAATCTGATGGGACAAGCCATTCATATTCATTTGAGAGATTTTCGTAGACGAACTTAATTCGTGTGGTGGGGGTACAGCATTACTACAATCCAACACTTGTGTAGTTTTATTCCCCATAGTCAAGTCACTGTTTGCAGTAGGGATGAGTTCACTTGGAGAGAACTCACCTAGGAATCCATTGTCTGTCTCACTCTTTGCTAATTAATACACCCCCCCCTTCCATAATGGCTGACATGGGATGTATCTTGGACCAGGAAAAAATGCACCCATTTTTAAAATCATCAACGTCCGTATTCAATTTGCATTTTTTGAATGTGATTAATTTCTGTTCAAATACTGTCAATTTCTCATTCATATTATTGTACAGCAGTGAACCTTCATTAGATAGTGACATGTCAAGCAGTTCATTCTCGAGACAATTGCCTTTTTTAAATCACATTCGAGCTTGTAAAAACAGTCATCAGCCTCATATAATCCGCTCCAATTCTTAAGTTTAATTCTTGCCATTTTTTTTTTTTTTTGTTATATAAAGTAGATCGGGGTAAGTATTGCAAGTTTCAGATTTTTTTTGCTGTCATTTTGGAATTTGCAACCCATGTGGTTTACCTGCGAGCTGTCCTTGTTTTTTGAGGTCTACTGTAGGTTCACAGGTGTATACGAGACTAATTAACACAAGGGCATTTGTACCCCTTGTTAAGTGTAAGTAGAGGCTTGGGAGATGAACCATTTACAGACTGCCCATGTCCACTGGAGACATAGGTGCCAAACCAGGCATGAATTTCCTGTTCCTCACCCAATATTCCAATTTGCTCTTGAATTGGGTTAGGGAAGAGCTCTGCTTCACATGGCTGGGGAGCCTGTTCCAGAGAAGGGGTAGTATCTGGGATAAATACCAGTCTCTCCAGCAGAACCTATTTATATCACAGGCAAGGTTTAAGTCTTTAGAACAGGTAATTCTAGTGCTGTTTGTTTTTGCGGACATGCAGGAGGTCCATCACGGTGGTGTCCAACAATGCCTTGTATGCCAGGCATAGATCTTTCCTGAACACTCTGTAGGGGACAGCATACAGGGATAGGTTCCCAAGGTGGTCTGCACAGGACATGTTACTTGTACCCTGTATTCTTTAAGTGAGAAACCTCTGTGGATGTGCTCGATTAGGTACATACCAAAGGGGCACTGTACTCAATGGAAGGTCTGATGAATGCCAAATACAGTGGAACAATGACCTCCTTGAACAAAGACACCATACTTTTGTTTATAAGTTGCACAACACAGAATAATTTCCTCAATACTGTAAGACACATGGTCAAAGGCTAGTTTACTGTATGTGTGTCACCAAGTCCCTGACTACTGGGTCAACTCTTAGGGGTGTGCTGTCAATATGACAGTTACCAAGGGTGGATAAAATCCCGAAGGAACCTGTCTGGTAACCACTTCTTCACACATTAAGTTTTACACATTTCGTTCTGTTAATAATGTTAGCAACTGGCTTTGTTTCTTTCTGAACACAACTGTGTACTGCCTTTGAGGTTGAGGACATAGCTAAGGAATGCTTTGTGGTTGACCTTGGCCTGGGAAGCCAAATTAACCTCAAATTTGGCTTTGGTAGTCTCTGTCTTCTGAGTGGTTTGTTTAGTTTGATGAGAATGCTTTCATCTTTCCTGGTGATATATCACCTAAGTTAGTTGTGTACTTCTTCCTGGTAGGTACAGCTGCCTGTATGCAGCTATTAAAACGTTTGTATAGAGTTTTGTGAGAATAGTTCCA
This sequence comes from Protopterus annectens, assembly GCF_019279795.1. Taxonomy (NCBI): domain Eukaryota; kingdom Metazoa; phylum Chordata; order Ceratodontiformes; family Protopteridae; genus Protopterus; species Protopterus annectens. Next base: position 462,148,416 of record NC_056737.1, on the reverse strand, counting down.
TGTAGGCAGCAGTGTTCTCAGGGTTTACGGGGGCTTGAAATTTTGCCAGGGTATCACTTAACAGGGAACCATCCTTAGTGTAGTTTCTGAACACTCCAGGGTAAGCTGGGTTCCCAGGTTTTATTTTCACTTCAAAGGAGACCATCTGTGGTCTGATCTTTCCAGAGAAGACATTACAACTATTGGGTGTACAGCACTACCAGATCCAGTATGTTTGCAGCCCTGGTCAGTGTATTAATCTGGTCCAGGAAGTTCGTATTTACAAAATTCAGGAATCTTAGTGCCTGCATGTTTGGTGTCATATGACTCACAGTTAATAGTGCAGTAATTAAAGTCACCAGTGAATACGGTACTGGGTAGAATGGGGACTGTTTCCAGAATGCTTAAATACATTACAGGTTTTCTGGATCATAGAGGAGGACCTATAGCTTGCAAGAAAGTGGTACAGGATTTTGCCTAAGGGAATTTGAACATGGAGAAGCTCAAGCGCATTGTCCTGTTTGACCAGCCTTGAGGTATATTTATTTTTTTGATATAAATCAAGACACCTCCATCTTTAGTTTGTGTAGCAGCTTGTGTAGCAGCTGGTCTAGATATGTGGAAGACATTACAGCTTTGCACTGCTGGTGTACCCTCCACAGCTTTAAACCATGTCTCAGTGACCGCACAGACATCTGCATTCTCTATGGGGAGGACAGCTTGTAAGGATTTTTTTTGTTTAGACTGCTAGATTTGAACAGCAACACCTTTAGATTTTCTTGGTTTTGATTTGCTATGTTGGAAGTACTTCGTTTGGCATTGCCTAAAAAGGCATTATGGGCGTAGAATATGTTTTAGTTAATACTCAAAAGCCTAGAGGGGAGAGGTGCAGACCATCCCAAGCTAAACAGCATGGTTTGTTGACCATCTCCTTCCATAACAACAAAAATACTGCATCCCCTGAGAATGACACCAGAGACTAAAACAATTAGTCAAGTCATCTTTTGTTCATATTGTGGCATCATCTGTGAAGAAGGCAAAATGCCGTTCAATGCTAGGCTCATACCGGCCTGGGACACATATCCCAAGAGCTCCAAAATGTCTCTCTTCATATAATCTAGGGAGTTATGTCTCAGGTCATTTACACCAACACAGACTATAACAGAGTCATACTGGTACTTGTGGTCCAACGAACTGAGAGCTTGCATAATGTGGCAGATCCTGGCCCCTGGCTAACAGTGACATTTTTCTTACCGATCCTGGTGAGAGGGACATCAGTGTGCCTCACAATGGAGTCTTCAATGATCAGAAGGTTGGGTTGTGTGGTGTCTTGCCTTAGGGGATTAGAAGCAGAGACTCCATGAGATGTAGCTGCATGTTTTGATGTGGGCTTGTTTTGAAAGAGTGCATTTGGGGCTGCTGAGGGCATTTGTTATGTGTACTTCATATAGGTCGTCTGTGGGGTTTAGGAGGGTTATGCTTAAGTGCCTCAGCATATGTGGGTCGATATGTCGGCTTTGAATTTTGTGTGATGGGTGCAGTGTGTGTACTACTGACAACTTTGACATTAGGAGTACTTTTATGTGACAGCTTTGCCTCCAGTGACATTGTCTAAATACATCTCCAACCAGCCCTCCTTAAGTACAGCAGGTGCAATGGCTCAAAATACTAAAAGCAAACAAAATAGCCAGCACCAAAGAGAAGGAAGATACAATACTATTTATTACTTAAATGTGGCAGCACCATAAGAATAGTGTGCAAAGCACAAAATTCAACAAATCAAACCAGTTTCGGCAGTTCAACTGCCTTCTTCAGTGATGACAAAAAAATGAAAAGGCATGAGTTACATACACATCACACAGAAAATTTTCCTCTATTGGTCCATCACAACTTGTCATTAATACCGGGATGAAAAAGCCCTCCCAATCTAGTAATCCAGCTTTTTTCTTTCTGATTAAGTAAAGTATGCCAGCCCATTTTATTACTTCTGTCTCCTATTATTTTATCAATAACCATAAATTTAAAATTGGTAGTATTGTGTTTGAGGGAATGTCTATAAAGAGCGCTGGACTCTCTCTTATTCCTAATATCACTCATGTTCAGAGACCCGTATATGCAGAGATATGGAGGTCTGCCCAGTATAAAAGGCTGAACACGAAGTGGTAAGATGTATTAGCCAGTTACTACTGCAGCTGACAAAAAATTTAATATCATAAACCTTGGCTGTGTTCTTTCTAGAAAAATGCTTATAGATGTCACAACATATTTGCAGTGTGTACAATGTCCACATGGGAATGTGTCTACAACTAAATCACCAGTCATTGTCAATTGATGCTTGTCCAAAGTTAAACCCTTCCAATGTTTGTAATGACTAAAATGTGAACCTAGGGTTTTTGCCCCCGCCAGTAAGAAAAAAGACATCTAGAATGAAGCATTTCAGAAAGAGAATTGTCAGCCGTAAGGATATTTCAATGTCGATTAACAATCTTCATAAGGACCTTGGTATTGTGACCAAAAGTGGTCACAAACCAAACAGTATGCCTGTCCTTGCATATGTGGGTGTGATATTTTAACAAGGAGGATCTATCCTGTGGATGATGTCCAACTACTGGCAGTAAGAACATTCCCATAACGATAAACCCTAGTGCAAAATCTGTTAATCAGGTAATTTTTATAGTATTCATAGGTAGTATCGGAGGAGGAAATGCATCTAGTGCACAAAAACTGTTACTTGGGAGTATTCCAAATAATGTGTTGTGGATGGAGACTGTTGACATATAAAAGGTGATTATATTCAGGATGTTTGCGAAAAAACTGACTAGAGGGTATTGTCCGAATTCCTAGAGATAGTAACATCTAAAAAATTAATTTCGGAAAATTCAAAATGCACTGTCAATTCAATCCCCCATTTGTTTTCATTAAGATATTGGATAAATTCCAATAAAATGTCTTAGCCACCCTCCAAACCATCCAACAATCATAAAGATATATTCTCCAGATATCTATTTCTTCCAAATACAAGTTATGGTTAGTCATCATAATCTTTTCGGCTGTTCCCTTTAGGGGTCGCCACAGCGGATCACCTGTTTCCATTTCTTCCTGTCCTCTGCATCTTGCTCTGTCACACCAACCACCTGCATGTCCTCTCTCACCACATCCATAAACCTTATCTTAGGAAAGTTATGGTTAGTATTATAAATAAATTGTTCCTCCAAATATCCCATAAATAAATCAGCATATATAGGGGCAAATGATGCCCCCAATGCTGTCCCTTTGACCTGCCAATAACATTCACCATGAAAAAACAACATGTTTTTTAAGACATGTTCAGCAAGATAAACAAGGAATGTATTAAAACCAGGTGAATACAAATCAGTCTCGTTAAATCAATACTGTAGGGCTTGCAAACCTGCCCAGTGAGGAATATTGGTATACAGTGCTGTAACATCCAATGTGCATAAAAACCAATCGGGTTTCAATTGCATATCAGAAATAATTTGTAAAAACCAAGTATTGTCCTGTATACAGGATCTTATCAAACACAATAAAGGTTATAAATATTGGGTTAAATACAGAGAGAAGGGTTCGGTAAGAGAACCCCTCCCCGAAACAATAGGCCTACCCAGTGGCTTCCGTAAATTCTTATGTATTTTAGGAAGAAGATATAAATATTTTTGTTTAGGGTCATACACTAAGATGGTGCAAAGTAGATGAATTAATACCCTCTTCCAAGGCTGTATTTAAAAATGTATCAGTTTCATTTTTGAATTTGCTGGTCTGATCTAAGGGCATACGCATATAAAATCTACCATCAGTGAGTTGATTTTGAGCTTCCTGGTAATAACTCCAATCCATTACAACCACTGCCTCACTTTTATCAGCAGGTAAAATAACCAAAGTTTTTATTGTTTTTAAGTTAATAAAGACTATTGTTCCATATTGGGTAGTACCTGAAAATCACTAGCCCTAAAATGTAAATCCTTAAGAACACAGTCTTGAAAAATATAAACATTCCTACTCATAGGTGGTGTAAAAGAGTTATGGAAAAGGAATGTGGTAGATCTTTGAGACTCTATGTCTAGACCAAAAAACAAATGCAAGTTCAATAATCGACAGAAAGAGATCACATCATTGGCAAAAATATCTTCACCCACAAAAAAATCCAGGTACATAGTTCAATCCTTTATTTAGTAGCTGTAAATCAGTTTCAGACAATGACACAGATGAGATATTGTGCACATTAATACCCCCTAATGTGGTATCAGTACCTGCAGCAACATGTCCAGATTGTCTAAATCTTTTGCGTTTTCTACCCCCCTAGGTTTGCAACCCCTAAAGTGGTATCTATAATACTTTTTTTTTTTTTTTTTTTGGGTGGGTGAACTGTGTGTGGAGTTAGAATCTATATCAGTAATGGAAGATGATTCATCATCCGTGGTCCCACTACATTTAGACTTCAGTATAGACTTATGTCTTTCTTTTTTTTTTTGTTACGGGATGTTTAATATCAGAGTTAGCAAATTTGACATTTTTGATAAAATCAAAAGGTCTGCCCCTCTGATAATTGCCCATGTCCCTATTAAACTTTGGTATCTTTTTTAAGTTGCTTTTCAAGCATTAATAACTCCTTAGTTAAATGAATGAAACAGGGCACATAAAAGCTTTCCCCCCTCATAAACTTTGAGCTCATCACAGATGGACCTAACTTCTATGATGTTTTTGTCAATAATACGTTCATAATAACAAACTAAAGTATCCACAAATGACATGGAGGCCCTGTTGTTGAGTCTGGGACCACTACTCCAAGAGTAAGTCATCCATCCCACCCACCAAGGGTTGAAGCCATACCCTCAATCCCCTGTGCGTAATGCCCTTAATTTGGTAGGCTTCAAATAATTTTAAATGCCAAACATTGGTCCTTAAGGACTTCATACTTTTGGCGAGTCTACCAAAGATGGAATGACAAATCATAGCTGGATCATTAGTACCAGTTTCCCCAGCCCAAAAACATTCAAGTTGTCTTTATCCGCTGATAATCCCTGTAAAATAGTAATAAAATCCATTCTAAAAAAATTAAACTATTATCTACACTAATAATCCAAATCAAAAACCCACAATGATGTAACTTCTATGCACAGTGTCATCATAGGAGAAAAAAAAAGTAAAAAAATAAACATCGAATCTGTGAACAGCGTCATAAATGTAGTCCAAGATGAAATTCCTGCTGAAAGGAGCTTGATTCACCCCAGCAAACAGTACCTAATATGCCTGGAATAATAAAACGTTCCGAAAATGAACATAGCTGTGGCCTTGAACAATTCCAGTCCACAAGAGAGCTGCTACCAGATAATGTCAATTGCCAGCCTACACTCCAAGCCGAAACAAGGAATAGTACGGCTCCAATAAGAGTCAAAAGACTGCTATAAAGCAAGCCAAAATGTCCGACCCCATTCCAGATCCAGTAACCAAGAAATCAGTTTGTGTGTTGTGTTGGGCACCAAAAAATGTACAAAACTCCTGATGAAAAGAGAACCGCTACAATTCTGCCATATTCACGATCATCAAACTCCAGGCTAGTATAAAACAACTGGGAAGAAGTAAAATCCGTAAAACAATCATAGAACAGGTGCTCTGCCACTGAGACAGACTTAACTCCACTCCAAAGCGGACAACAGAACAAGCAAAGTCCAACGCAAACCTCTGCAAGTACAGCAGGTGCAAAGGCTCAAAATACTAACAGCAGCAATCAAAATAGCCAGCACAAAGAACAGGAGAATACAATACTATTTATTATTTAAATGTGGCAGCACCATAAGAATAGTGTGCAAACCACAAAAATCAACAAATCAAACCGGTTTCAGCAGTTAAACTGCCTTCTTCAGTGATGACAAAAACATGAAAAGGAATGAATTATATACACATCACACACACACAACTTCCCACTATTGGTCCATCACAACTTGCCATTAATACCAGGCTGAAAAAGCCCTCCCAATCTAATAATCCAACTTTTTTCTTTCTGATAAAGTATGCCAGCCCATTTTATTACTTCTGTCTCCCATTCTTTTATCAATAACCATAAATTTAAAATTGGCAGTATTGTGTTTGATGAAATGTCTATAAAGAGCATTGGACTCTCTCTTATTCCTAATATCACTCGTGTTCGGAGACCCGTATATGCAGTGATCTGGAGATGTGCCCAGTATAAAAGGCTGAACACGAGCAACTAAGATATATTTGCCAGTCACTACTGCAATTGGCAAAAAATGTAATATCATAAACCTTGGCTGTGTTCTTACTAGAAAAATGCTAAGACGTTATAACATATTGGCAGTGTGTACAATGTCCACATGGGAATGTGCCTTACAAGTAAATCACCAGTCATTGTCAAATGTTGCTTGCCTGAAGTTAAACCCTTCCAGTGTTTGTAATGACTGAAAATGTGAACCTAGGGTATTGCCTCCTCCGGTAAGAAAAAAAAGACATCGAGAATGAAGTATCTCAGAAAGAGAATGTTTTACAGATCTTACTTCCCAGTTGGTTTATGCTAGCCTGGAGTTTGATGATCGTGTATATGAAGTGTTTGTATACATCAATACCAAAGTTGCTTACACACTTCTAATATGACTTGCAGATTGTTCTAATTTGATGTTTGGCCATTGTGTCTTACATTTTTGTGAATGGATTCCAATATTGTTGATGCAGTTGTAGTGTCAACGGGGGGTATATTTTGTATGTTATACATTTGTTATATATTTTCATAATCATTACATCATTGTGAATTTCTGATTTGAATTATTAGTGTAGATAATGGTTTAATTTTTTAGAATGGATTTAATTACTCTTTTAAAGGGATTATCAGTGAATAAAGACAACTTGAATGTTTTTGGGCTGGGCCCTAGTTCCAATGGGGCTGGGGAAACAGGTATCAATGATCCAACTATGATTTGCCACTCCATCTTTGGTAGACTCACCAAAAGTATGAAGTCCTTAAGGACCAATGTTTGGCATTTAAAATTATTTAAACCCTACCACACTAAGGGCATTACGCCCAGGGGATTGAGGGTATGGCTTCAACCCTTGGTGGGTGGGATGGACGACTTATTCTTGGAGCAGTGATCCCAGGCTCAACAACAGGCTCCATGTCCTTTGTGGATATTTTAGCAGCTTATTATGAACATATTATTGACAAAAAACATTATAGAAGTTAGGTCCATCTGTGATGAGCTCAAAGTTTATGAGGGGGAAAGCTTTTATGTGCCCTGTTTCAAATTGATTCAATCACAGCTGGCACTCTTCCCTGATGACCTTTAGCGGCCATTTACTAACCTATATCATAAAACATAAGGCAGGAAACCCCCAGCAGACCAAATATAAAACACTTAGAAACTTGAAAAACTTTGACACTGCTATATTCCTAAAAAAACTAAAACTAGTTGACTGGTCAAAACTAAAAAATCTACCATTAGAAGAGGCTGTAGCTCACTTTAACACTACATTCCTAAGTATCCTTGATTCTCATGCCCCAGCATGTACAATAAAACCTAGATCAAACACAGCACCATGGCTAACAAAAGATACCAAATCTAAAATCAAAACTAGAAACAGAGACTGGGCCAGCTGGAGAACTAAAGCCCCAATTGACCATCTAAAATATCATCAACTCAGGAATGATACAATAAAAATCTATTTTACTAGATAAAAAAGCTTCTACCAAAATGTCCTACAAAAACATCAAAACAACTCTCAAAAGTTCTTGGCAGGCTTAAATCAACTACTTCATCCAGGTCATTCTACCACCCCAACCCTGGCTAACCACACTCAGTTCCCCAGAGACCATAGCTGGCACTTGTAACGTTTTCACTGAAGCAATCCAATCCCTAGCAAATCAACTAACCCCCACAAACTTAAACCACATCTCTAATCTATACCCACTAATCACCCCCAATTTAGCTTCCAACCGATATCCACTAGTTTTATCAAAACACTTATAAAAAAAAAAAATAAAACCTACCACCCTCGCTGCTGACCTCTTCCCTGCAGAGTACCTACAAATAGTTGCAGATGTCATTGCATATCCCATATCTATCCTTATCAACAGAACCTTATCCGAAAGTGCTATGGCCCTCCCTCTGGAAAATATCCCACCTCATCCCACTCCATAAAGCTGGTAGTTCTACAGACATATCCAACTACAGACCCATTGCCATTCTTTCCCCACTAGCCAAAATAATGGAGAAATGTGTACACAAGCAACTAATGCAATACCCTTACACAGAATAGCTTACTATCCAACTCCCAGCATGGTTTCAGGCCATACCGCAGCACCACCTCAGCCCTCCTTTCCTTTAATAATACCATAAACCAAAACAGGAATGACAATAGGCTATCCTCCGCCCTCTTTCTTAACCTATCAAAAGCTTTTGACATGGTCAACCATGAACTTCTCATTCTTTCGCTAAAATCTATTTCACTCAATAGGCACGCAATCCAGTGGTTCCAGTCCTACCTGACTGGTAGACAACAAGCGGTAGTATGGCAGGGCAAACTCTCCAGCCAACTACCTTTCACACTTGTGTCCCTCAAGGCTCTATATAGGTCCACTACTCTTCTCTATTTTTATCAACAACGTTCACACTGCTATCCCTAAAGCTACCTGTATTGAATATGCAAATTATTCCACTCTGATCTGCTCAGCCACCTTCCCCATCCAAATTGCTAATCCTAACCCAAAATACATTTAAACACTACTGAGAACTGGCTCGCCAACCAATGCCTACTGCTGAACCCCACTAAAACTAAACTTTTACTCTTCACCCCCACTAGATCTGCCACACTTTCATTCTCTGTCACATCTAACAATGGTACCACTATCTCCCCAGATCAACACACCAAACTTCTACGGGTTATCATAGACCATCTCAAATTTGACCTACAGGTCAACAAAACCATTAAGACCATCAATAAGAAGCTTGGATCACTGTATAGAAACGAGACATTTTTAACCCCACTGGCTAGGACTGCAATCGCCCGGTCACACCTACTCTCTACTCTATTATATGCCTCGCCTGTACTCTCAAACCTCAACAAATCCGAACTAGGTAAGTGTCCCATAGCTACAACCATATTGCCAGATTCGCCACTGGCTCCACCTGTAGAACCCACCACTGCTATAACCTGAAAGAACTAGAGTAGCTAGAACTGCCCAGCTTAATTCAATTAGCTCTTAATTTTGCACAAAATTATGTACCACCCTGGGGATACCCCCTCACTTATAAATATTATTAAGCCATATAGCAACCTGAGATCCCTATGGTCAGCCAACAAACTACTGGTCCAAACCCACAAAGCTAATAACTCTGCTGGTGAATCCCAGTTTGTCAACTTTGCTGGCAAAACCTGGAATTCGTTACCAAACTATATAACCCTACAAGCCTCCAAAAGTCTCTTCAAATAAAACTTCAAACAATATCTCAAAGTGAACTGGCTATGCCCAAGTACCAACCCTGATTAAGTTATAAACTGAAAGCATAATCTGTAAATATCATAACATTCAACTACGTCACCAAGCTCTATATCCAATCTGACGTCTCTTGTTTTTAATTGTGTCTGTCCATGGGAATTGAGAGTCCCTACCAGGGAACACTATTAAAACATTGTACATAATCACTTTGTATTATATTTTCTAATGTTATCCAACTTCTTGTGTAATCTATGTAAGTTTGTCTATTTGGAGCTTTTCTCCCTGGGCCTCCACTGAAAATGGACATGTAACCAGTCGGACTATCCCGGTAAACAAATGTAAAATAAATAAATTTAACGATTTATTGATGCTTGAAAAGCAGCTTAAAGAAAAAAAAAAGATACAAAAGTTTAACAGGAACATGGGCGATTATCAGAGGGGCAGACCTTTTGATTTTACCAAAAATGTCAAATTTGCTAAACCAGATATTAAACATCCCGTAACAAAAAGAAAAAGACACAAGTTTGTTTTTTAATCTGGACATTGAGTCTCAAAGATCTACCAAATTCCATTTCCATAAGTCATCTTTTACACCAACTATGAAAAGGAATGTTTCTATTTTTCAAGACTGTGTTCTTAAGGATTTACATTTTAGGGCTAGTGATTTTCAGGTACTGCCCAATAATCTTAATAACAGAACAGTCTTTATTGCAACTTAAAAATAATAACATTTTGGTTATTTTACCTGCTGATAAAGGTGGGGCAGTGGTTGTAATGGATTAGAGTTCTTATTACCAGGAAGCTCAAAATCACCTCACTGACGGTAGATTTTATATGGTATGCCCTTAGATCCGACCAATAAATTCAAAAGTGAAACTGATACATGTTTAAATACAGCCTTGGAAGAGGGTATTATTAATTCATCTACTTTACACCATCTTACAGTGTCTGACCCTAAACAATATTTATATCCTCTTCCTAAAATGCATAAGAATTTACGGAAGCCACCCGGTAGGCCTACTGTTTCGGGGAATCCCTCTCTGTGTATTTAACCCAATATTTACAACCTTTATTGGGTTTGATAAGATTCCATATACAGGACACTACTCGGTTTTTACAAATTATATCGGATATGCAAATGGAAGCCGGTTGGTTGTTGTGCACATTGGATGTTACAGCACTATATACCAATATTCCTCATTGGGCAGGTTTGCAAGCCCTACAATATTGGTTGAACAAGGCTGATTTGTATTCACCTGGTTTTATACATTCCTTGTTTGTCTTACTGAACATGTCTTAACAAGAATGTGTTATTTTTTCATGGTGAATATTACTGGCAGGTCACAGGGACAGCAATGGGGGCATCCTTTGCCCCTACATATGCTGATTTATTTACGGGTTATTTGGAACAACTGATTTATGATACTAACCATAACTTGTATTTGGAAGAAATAGATATCTGGAGAAGATATCTTGATGATTGTTGGATGGTTTGGAGGGCAGATAAGACATTTATTGGAATTTATCCAATATCTTACTGAAAACAAATGGGGGATTGAATTTACAGAGCATTTTGAATTTTCCGAAATTAATTTTTTGGATGTTACGGTCTCTAGGAATTCAGACAATACCCTCAATAGTCAGCTTTTTTGCAAACATCCTGAATATAATAGCCTTTTACATGCCAGTCTCCATCCACGACACATTATTCAGAATATTCCTAAGTCACAGTTTTTGCGCATTAGCATTTGCTCCTCTGATACTACCAAATGACCTGATTAACAGATTGTGCACTAGGGGTTATTATGGGAATGTTATTACTGCCAGTCGTTGGGCATCATCACAGGACAGATCCTCCTTGCTCGGTCTGTGATCACTTTTGGTCACAATACCAAGGTCCTTAGGGAGAATGTTAATCGACATTGGAATATCCTTATGGCTGGCAATTCTCTTTCTGAGATGCTTCAATCTAGATGTCTTTTTTCTTACCAGAGGGGGCAAACCCTAGGTTCACATTTTAGTCATTACAAACATTGGAAGGGTTTAACTTCAGACAAGCAACAACTGACAATGACTGGAGATTTACTTGTAGGCACATTCCCATGTGGACATTGTGCACATTGCAAATATGTTATGACATCTAAGCAGTTTTCTAGTAAGAACACAGGCAAGGTTTATGATACTAAATTTTTTGACAGTTGCAGTAGTGACTGGCTAATATATCTTGCCACCTGTTCATGTTCAGCCTTTTATATTGGGCACATCTCCAGATCGCTACGTATACAGATCTCCGAACATGAATGATATTAGGAATAAGAGGGGAGTCCAATGCTCTTTATAGACATTCCCTCAAACACAATACTGCCAATTTTAAATTTATGGTTATTGATAAAATAATGGGACACAGAAGTAATAAAATGGGCTGGCATACTTTACTTAATTAGAAAGAAAAAAAAGTTGGATTACTAGATTGGGAGGGCTTTTTCATCCTGGTATTAATGACAAGTTGTGATGGACCAATAGTGGGAAGTTGTGTGTGTGATGTGGATATAATTCATGCCCTTTTCATTTTTATCATCACTGAAGAAGGCAGTTTAACTGCTGAAACTGGTTTGATTTGAATTTTTGTGCTTTGTACACTATTCTTATGGTGCTGCCACATTTAAATAATAAATAGTATTGCATTCTCCTGTTCTTTGGTGCTGGCTATTTTGTTTGCTGTAAATTCGTCTCCCATATACCATAACAGTTTACTTGAGAATTAGCTGGTTGCCAGGAAACATGAGGTAATTTCTACATTGCCTCCTGATACCCACCAAGCTGGTAACAAGAGATAGAAGAAAGTAATGTCAGAAGTTCCGGTTTTGCAACACTGGGGGCAGTGCTTGTCAATACAAACTAGTTGCCCTGTGTGCAACTTGGTACTGGTGAAATTTTAATTCGGAGAGATTTACTACTAGTTGAGGTGAAATGCAACAGTTTTTCCAGGTATCAACAATAACGCTTCAACTTTGTCAGTTTTAATATTAAGAAATGCCAAGCTTTGAACACTCAGGGAGAGTTTACAGTTTTCAGAATAAATTTTATTCACACCATTTTATATCTGCACTTGGGAGGGAGTAATTATTAAAAATCAGGATTTTTTACATTCAGTATTAATGTGTGACATTTTCTAAACTCTTTCACTTGATAACAATGATTATATGGTCTTTATCAGTAGTAATATGCGCGTTTACAATTGTGAGCTTTTGGTAACTTCAAAATAGTAATTTTTTAAACTGTGGGAACTTGGGGTTGTATTTATACATTTTTATATATTTTATTAATCTTACTTACCAGCTTATTTAATGTTTTTATTGATTGTTTAATGTGGAAGGCACTATGTCTTTAAGATAGCATTAATCAACTGATTCCTTGACATGTAATAATTTTCCAGTATTTAAATAAAGCAGAACACAGGTAACATTATTTTGATCTGATGAAGTCATGAGGGTATTCAGGATGAACGTGCATGATAAGGAACATGCCACCTATATGTTCTAAACTGTATTTTTGCACACAACAAAGGAATCACTACATGTTCATCTTGGATCAGTTTTTTTTTCTTAACTGGAGAAGCCTCACACGATTGCCCAGAGGTGCAGTTTGCTGTTTATAGTTTTGGTTTAATGCCCCAGAACCTTTCTTCAATCGGTTTTGATTGTATTTAGGTCCTGCAATGAGCATTATGGTTTCAGAAGAAATATCTGAGTTTACTTCTGGTTCATCTGCAGTAGTGTGCAGTGGTGCAGTGGCTGAGCCAAGACACTGACTGTTCATTGGTTAAGGGTGAATTAAGTTAATTCAGCTTTTAACATCCTTAATACAGAATACTGGGATATTGTAGCACGTGTTTACCAACAATTCACAGAGGAAGCAAAAATAACAGTTTATTAGACAGACAGGACACAGTAGTCAATTATAACTATAACAATGTAGGAGTCTCCAATAATGGAGACATTCATTTTGAATATGGTCGAGCAGACAGTGGTTCAGGACATATGGACACACAGTCCTTGTATTTCTGTCCCTTTAGAATCCCCCCCCTCAGAAGGTCACAATGAACTGCAAATCAAGACAAAAATGGGGAGGAGAGGCACAGGACATTTCACCAGGACAGGGTACATCGAAATTTCCACACGCATTACAACAAATGGAGAGGTTACAGACAGAGAATGAGAGATTAACACAGATTTAAATATTACTACTGACTACAATGGCCTCATGGTAACATAGAGGTTTGAACATTTTTAATTATAGTTCTGCTGATATTAATGTGTCTCGTTTTAATTTGTTTAGGAAGAGATTTACTATCATTCCAAGTAAAAAAAAAAAAATGGGTGGGTGTTTTAATTGAACTTAAACTACATATTAGGAAATTTAACTTAGCTGGTCACTTCAATGGCGAAGGTGGTTCTAACAGTTAAGTATTTCAGCAAAAAAGTAATTTTATTCCACAGTCATCCTCTTATTAATGCTTTTGAAAAGGCTTGTAAACACGATTTAAACAAACTTTTTGCAACTTTTTTCCCCCAAAGTTTATAAAAAATTTGAGTCATGAGGAACAGGGGGTATTAAATTATTTAATGAATAATAGAGATATATACATAATGAAACTAGATAAAGGAGGTGGAGTGGTCATACTTGACACCATTGATTACATCAGTCAGATGTTTGAGATCTTGCAAACTGACAGCACCTGTGTGTTCGTATCACGTATTGAGGTTAACATTGCTTATTAAGGTATCCATTTATTTTTGGAAGACTGTCTCCTTCAAGGGTTAATTAACAAAAATCTTTATGAATTTTTTTTTTTACTTAAAACCCCTTGACACCCACGATATTTGGAATCCCCAAGATTCATGGCATTTTCAAACCACCTTTGAGATCTACAGTATCAGCACAGGATGCTAAAACATACCTACTTGGTGTCTACCTGAATAGAATTTTTAAATCCTGTTACAAGCTGGCAGTTAATATATTACATGACTCATGGGATTTTTTGGGAGGAATTACAGAAGAGTTACGGAGAGAAGATATTTCTTAACATATGTAGTGGGCTTATTTACTTGTATACCTAAGGTAGAAGGACTTGAATTGTTCAATGATGCACTCAAAGTGCGATGTTTTTTAACAAAAAGAGACATTTCTTTACTTGATGGATTTAATTCTATCCAATAATTTTATCTTTTCCAAAGGTGAATTATACAAGCAAATCAAAGGAGTTGCTGTGGGGGCCTCCTGTGCACCTTGTTTTGCCAGTCTGGTTATGTGGGCATAGGAATTGAAATATGCCTTCCCCTCCCAGTTTTATTCACTGTGCAAGACGTATCTGAGATTTTTGGATTTTTTTATTACTGGCAATGTACTGTTGAACAACTGAATCAATGCAGAGAATACTTGAACTACATAACTCCTTTTTTGAAATTCTACTATTCATATCACACAGTGTGTATACATTTAGACACTTATCTGTAAAAGACAGTCAAGCTTCTAAATCCAGTATATTCAGGAAGCCTACATTTTTCAAATGCGTATTTGTTTTTTCATAGTTCTCATCCCCACCACCTCAAATATAATTTAGTTACAGGTCAGTTCATAAGTGGCCAGAATGACATCTCACAAGGATAGATTGGAGCAAAAAATTGATAAACTCGAACATTATTTATTTATTTTTATTTATTTCCTGTTTGATAACCAGGGAGGTCCACTGGGCTCAAAGGGCCCGTTTTCAGTGGAGGCCCAGGGAGAAAAGCTCCATATTAAAAACAATTGCACAATTAAACAATTAAAACAAGCAAGCATGGAATTATACATTTGTACAATTTGCATGTGTTTTTAGAACGAGGATATCCACCACCTATGGTTAAACAGTGAAGTTTAGAAATATACAATGGATGGAGTGACATACACCCGTATTATCATGTGGCCCAGTGACATATGATAAAATATTGAACATGACTGTGTTATTGGGCATGAAGACCAGGGGGAACTTTAATCAATATGAGTGAGCTTTGAGTTTATCTTACAGTGTAGGTTCTGACAAGGTGAGACATGTCAACAGCAGGAACTGGATGATGTTCAGAAGTACAAGAATTATTCAAGATATTAGGGGAATCTGCAAATTTTGTATATAGAACAGCAGATAATTTTAAGAAATTATTTGAGACCAATAGTAGACAAGCAGGAGGTATTAATAACAAAGGTACTAAACACTGTGATAGATGTCAGCAATTGGAGTTTATTATTCAGGGACATGAATTATTTTTTAAATTTTTATTTATTTCACATTTAACAGGGAGATCCTGAAGAAATGTATCTTAGGTTCATAGGTTCATAGGTTCATGGAACTATTCTGTCGAGCAGTGACACTGAGGTAACCATCCATTGGTCAAGATTTCTTAAACAAAGCCAGCGAGGTGCTTTGCCTCACATATACCGGGATTTTGTTCCACAGCATAGGGAGTCTTTGGGTATAGGTTCATAGGTCTCTTTCTTTTCTGAAGAAATGTCAAGCAGAGGTCTTTATTTTGCCTCTGAAGAAATGTCACCACTGAAGAAAATGTCCAAAAGTAGACCAGACAAACTCCGTACTACTGTATCTGTTGTACTTTATTTGTCTCGGAACAAATTCTTGCCAAACAGTTGATTCTGTGAGAGCTATTTCAATTCTATTATAACACAGCTAGACAGATAAATAGACTAAGGCACACAGTCTGAAACGTCACCCACTGAATGAAACATACTGTCCAGTTTATATACTCTTTTCAACCAATGTTATTTTTAATGTCCTTGTGACTTGTCTGTGTCATGAAAAAGTCCGTGGTTATTTCATGCCCTTTTTTGGTTCTTGCTGTATCTGAAGACTTCACAAAAGTCTCTCCATATCATCTTTGTGTCACTTGACCTGTCTGCATTGTATTTATTTATTTATTTCTGCATCTGAATGCCAAGAAAGTCAACTTCCTTTTTTTCTAGAACAGGATGCATTTACAGTATTGCCCACAGCTATACGTTATTAATATCTAAACTGAACATAACTGTTCTTGCAAAGCAAGCATATTATTTGAAAACTGCTGTTTGGCCTTGCACATTTCCTTTCACTGTACACACAGTATTTTTGGGAAAAGCATTTTAATTTACACAATATCTATCAGATCCAACTGGACAGAGCTGTCAGTTTTCAGCGGAGGCCTGGGGAGAAAATCTCCAGAACTGCTAACATACTATATACAAGATATTTACATGGGTATTGTGCTTCACACATACAGTTATAAAATATAGCAGATAACATACGACTGCATACGATAATTACATAAGCAAAGTGGTTTAGGCATACAATTAAAAATATAGCAAGTAGTAATAAGAAGTTATGTACCTACCATAACGTTCCATGTTAGTTGTCTTCTCTCGCCTTCTTTCTTGCTTGATGGGTTCGGAGCCGATCCCTCGGCTCCGACTCGGCACTTGCTTTAGCTCGAGAACTCCTTTTACCAGCTCGAGGCAGCCCCATATCCCATGATGCAAGGCAGGAAGTACCCAGATCTCGTTTGTTGACAAAAGGGCAATAACACCAAGCATAACATACTTCCCAAAGGAAGAAGAAACTTACAGATGGAAAAAGGACCAGGTCTGAATGGTCTTTAGCATAACAGTTTCTTATACAAGGTCTGTCCAGGCCAGGGGGAAGGAGGGAGGGTCACAAGAAAGAAGGCGAGAGAAGACAACTAACATGGAACGTTATGGTAGGTACATAACTTCTTAATGTTAAGTTGTCAATCTCGCCTTCATTCTTGCTTGATGGGACCAAGCCCCTAGCACCTCTATCCTGGGTGGCTCAATGGAACAAACTCTTGAGGACTGTAGAGCCAAAACTGGCTCTGTCCCTGGAGGCCAAGTCCAATTTGTAATGGGAAACAAAAGTGTGAGGAGTGGCCCAAGTGGCGCTGCACAAATAGTGTCCAAAGGTAGTCTAGCTTGAAAAGCTGTAGAAGTAGCTAAACTCCTAGTTGAATGTGCTTTAGGTTTTGAGCACAGCTGTTTTCCCCTGATCGTATAAATTTCAGTGATGACCGAAGAAAGCCATCTGGACAAAGTCACTTTAGAAACAGGTAGGCCTTTTTTATTATCCGCATAGGAGACAAAAAGTTGATCAGATTTTCTAAATTTTTGTTCTGTCCAAATAATATCTGAGCTGACGGTGGACGTCAAGATAATGTAGCTTTGTTCAGCTCTATCTGAATAGTTAGGAAAAAATACGGGGAGATCAATGGATTGATTCAGATTGTTTTTTGAAGCGACCTTAGGTAAAAATGATGGATTAGTTCTCAAAGATACTCTCTTTGTGAAAAATCAAATAGGGGGGTCGAACCGAAAGAGCATGAAGTTCAGACACCCTCCTGGCAGATGTAATAGCCACTAGGAATAAAGTTTTCCAAGAAAGATATTTCAGGGAACAAGAAACAGCTGGCTCGAAGGGGGGAAGAATCAAGGATGTCAGCACTAAATTTAGATCCCACTGAGGAGGAGGATTCCTGATTGGAGGCTTTAGTAGGAAAATTCCTTTCAAGAAGGCCCTGCAGAGCCTATGGGACATAATATTATGATCTGCTATCCCGACATGAAAATTAGAAATAGCAGCCAACTGAACTCTGACTGTTGAGGAAGAGGAGCCTGCATGAAAAATCTCTGCTAAGAAGTCCAGAACTGCCTGGACAGGGGCAGTAAAAGGATCAATATTTTGGGCCTTAGCCCAATAAGAGAAACGCTCCATTTGCTTGTATAAATCCTCCTGGTAGAGGATTTTAGTGAAGCTACTATGATATCTCTAACTGGGTTAGAGATCAAAGGAAGCCTGGCTAAGGAAGGAAGTGGAGCAACCATGCTGTGAGGTTGAGAGAAGGGATTGACCGGTGCAGCTGACCGGATTGGTGAATCAGTAGATCTGGCACTGGGTCCAGATGCCACGGCTGCACCAAAAGGTGACGATGGAGGAACGGGAACCAAACTTGTCGAGGCCAGTAAGGGGCAATGAGAATCAATTTGGCTCTCAAAACGGTAGCTTTCTGGATCACCTGAGGGATCAGAGGAAATGGAGGAAGGCATAAAGAAGTCCCTGGGGCCAAACCTGGGTCAGAGCATCTCTGGGGGGATGGCCTGATAGAGGGAAGAGGCTGAAGAAGTCTGGACATTTGCTGTTTTGGGGAGTAGCAAAAAGATCGCAACATGGACGACCCCATTCCAGAAAAATCTCTTCCGCTATGGATTGCTTGAGAGACCACTCGTGAGGCATGAGAATAGCTCTGCTCAATCTGTCCGCTATAATGTTGGTTTTCCCAGGGATATGCGTTGATACCAGAAACCGATGAGAGGAGATCGCCCATTGCCATAGTCTGAGCGCTTCTCGACACAAGGGGTAGGACTTGGTTCCGCCCTGTTTGTTGATATACCAAACTACAGACATGTTGTCTGTGAGGACTGCAATTGTCCCTACGGGAAGAAAGTCGTTGAGGGCTTGCAACGTTAAAAGCACTGCTCTCATCTCCAGGACATTTATGTGCAGATGGTACTCGAACGGATGCCACGTCCCATGAACCATCCTGCCCTGATAATGACCCCCCCACCCGATCAGGGAGGCATCCGTGGTGACAGTGGCTATCGGGACGGAGGTACAAAGCACCTGCCTTGGTGAACCTGAGACGATGTGATCCACCAAGCAAGATGTTCTTTGCATGTTTGTGTCACCAGAATCTGGTGACGCATTGGGAGTTGCTGGTATGACCACTGTGTGAACAGCATCCACTGAAGGAGGCGCATGTAGAATCGAGCCAGGGAAAGAAGAGTAATGGCCGCAGCCATGAGACCTAATACCTTTAGAACCATTCTGGCCTGTACCTTCTTGCTGGCCAGAATGATCCTGACATGAGTCTGAATGTCTGAAACTCTTTGTTCTGTAAGGGTAGCTGACATCCGAACAGTGTTTAAGTTTGCGCCTATGAAGGTAATAGACTGGCAGGGCGATAAGGATGACTTTTGAAGTTGACTGAGATGCCCAAATGAGAACAAAGGTCTATTGTGTAATCCCTGGCTTGTATAAGCTGATGCCTGGTGGTGGCCGACAGGAGCCAGTCGTCGAGATACGGAAACACCTGGAATCCTTGACGTCTCAGGTGAGCCGTGACCACTGCCATGCATTTGGTGAACACTCTGGGGGCTGTAGTGAGACCAAAGGGCAGGGCTCTGAACTGGAAATGACTGGACCCCAGCCGAAGCGGAGAAATCTCCTGGAGCGTCTGTGAATTTTGATGTGATAGTACGCATCCTGAAGATCTATTGAGCACATCCAGTTGTCCTTCTGTAAGAAGGGCAGAATTGACTGAAGAGTGACCATTCGAATCTTGTCTTCCTGACAGACTTGTTGAGTCTGCTGAGATCCAATATTGGTCTCCAGTCTCCGTCTTTTGGGGACCAAAAAGAACCTTGAGTAGATTCCAGGCTCTGAATGGTCTATTGTAACTGGCTGAATGGCTCTTTTTTGCAGTAGTTTTGCGATTTCTAACTCTGCAATGTCCCTTAGACCGGTGGTACATCTGGAAGGGAACTTGAGGGAAGGGACTTTCCTCGAAAGGAATTATGTAACCCTTGGATATGATCGACTGTACCCATCTGTCTTGAGTGAGGGAATGCCAGGCTTCTGGGTACAGTGATAATCTTCCCCCGACTGCCTCCAAGGAGGGACAGCCGGGCAACACCTCAGGGATGCTGAAAGGGCTTCTCAGGAAGAGACTCCCTGTTGCCCTGGTTCTTCGGACCCCCTCTGCCTCTAGAGCGGCGTCTGTTGTTGTTACCCCCTCTGCCTCTAGGGGCAAACTGACCACGTGAATCTGGCGTGACTTCTTGGGATTTACGGAACCACATCTTCCCACCCTTCTGTCCTTTGGGATAAGGCCTAGAAGGGGTGGAAAAACGGACTCCAACAGCAGAAAGAGTCTTGCCGTCCTGCTCACACCTGGTCAAGGTCTCCTTCACCTGAGGGCCAAACAAAGCTGACCCATCAAAGGGAGAATTTGTGAAGGACGCCTTAAAGGGATCCGCAAAATCACATAGCCGCATCCAGGCCTGGCGTCTAAGAGCCACACCTGTGCCTGCGGCTCTACTCGCTCCATCCGCAGCATAAGATATTAGCCGCATGGAGGAGTTAGCAATGGAATTTAGGGTTCCTAGCTGCGAAGCAATCTTTTCTTGGGCCCCTGCAGCTGTAGGATCCTGAACTACTTCTCCCAGCTCCTTCAGGATATCTCTCTGGAGTCTGGTGAAGTGACAAAGATAATTCAGCGAACGCATAGCAAAGGTCGCTGAGGAAAACATCCGCTTGCCGTACCTATCCATGGTCCTAGAGTCCTTATTAGGAGGATGGACGGTCACGGAAGGATCTGCAAGTTCCTTTTGGTGGCCGCAGCCACCACCATGGCATCAGCAGGGACACCTTTGGTAAGGAATTGTTTGTCACTAGGGGCAGTGATAAATTTAGAAGGCCTCCTAGGGACTGGCTCTACAGAGTCAGGAGCTGTCCACGCCTTCGTGCAATAACCTGCATAAGGGGTCGAAGGCGGAGACACCCAGGAGGTGGAGGGCCGAGATCCAAACGCCTCTAGGTATACTGACTCATCCTCAGAGGGATTGTTGGTGGGCCAGTTTCCCTCTGTTTCAGAAGTTCTAGGATGTCTGAGAAGGAGACATCCTCAGAGGGGATCTAGGGGATCCCTCTGACTCATCAAAGTCAGTATCCAAGTGACAGACTCAGGGAGTCTACATGCTTCCTCTTACAAGTCCTCTTCCTAGGAGGATCTCCCGAAACATCAGGAGAATCCTCGGAAGAGGGGAAATTCCCAATGGGGAAACCTGAGGCGGAGGATCTCTGGGTCCTGTAGCAAGAGAAGTGGCAGAGATGTCAACAGGTACAATAGAGGGAGGAGCTACGGGAAGAGACTGCTGACTGATACCAGAGGCCAGTACACTCTTCATCACCTCGAATGCTCCCCTCCCAGGCAGGTCCGAGAGAACCCGCTCCAAGAGCTAGGAACTCCAGGGGCCACCGAAAAGGAAGTCTCCGAGGCAGATGTCGGAGCCGAGCTCACCAAGGCCGAGGCTCCAAGGGGAAGAGCGGGCTCGGACAAGGGTCCGATGCCACTCACCCCCTCGGAGGAGACCATGGAAGCCCGACCACCGAATCCCTCTAAGGAAGAGGAGATAAGAGTAGGGGCTGAAGGAACAGAAGGAGGTATCCGTCCTCCAGCCGTAGCAGTAACCATGCCCGAAGACTCCAACTCCAAACTCTGGGGTAGAGTCGAAGGAGGAACAGTAACGGGGTGTGGACCAACAGTCGTCTGCTGAGACGGACTGTGTAGCATTTGGGCCAGTACCTGTGACTTGAGCAATCTACTGACCACTCTCTCTAGGTCATGATCTGACAACCTGGATGACCTTGAAGATCGGCTCCGATGGCTCCGCTCCGATAGAAGAGGCGAAGCCGGAGCCGAAAGTATCGGCTCCAAGGAAGGAGACCTCGACCTCTTCCTGGAATGGGCCATCGGAGCCGATACTACTGATCCTGTCGGCACCGATTTCTCGGAGCCGGCAGAACGTCTCGATGTATCGGCTCCAGCCGGAGCCGATACAGCTACAAAGGTAACGGTGTCGGAGCGATCGGAGCCGACACCGATGCCTGTGCCACATGGGTGTCGGAGCCGATCGGAGCAGACACCGATGCCCGTGCCACGTGGGTGTCGGAGCCGATCGGAGCCGACACCACAGTGGTCAAAGCAGATTCGGCACCGATAGCCATCGGCGCCGAAAGCTTTGTGGATCCAGAATCGGCTCCAGCCGGAGCCGATCTCGACTCTATACGAGTCGGAGCCGAGGCCGCAGGCTTAGGAACAGAAGCCTGGGCTTTGGCAGTTTTGGTTGATTTTTGTGGGGCCGACTTAGCCGGAGAGCCCTCCGGCTTAAGAAGACCCCTGAGAATCAACTTATTGCGTCTCTCCTGCAGGACTCTCTGGCTGAAGGAGTGACAAATAGCACAGGAGTCCTGCAGGTGAAGAGGGCCCAAACAGTACAGGCAAGAAGTGTGACCGTCTGTCAGAGACATCTTCTGACAGCACGAGTCACACTTCTTAAAACCTGAAACCCTCTCCTTAGACATGGTGCCTAAACACAACAGACACACACACAAGTCAAATTAAATTAAATTAATACCAAGAGGTATTTAGTAAAAAACACCAACACACACACCCTAACAGGGGGGGGATGGGATAGGGAAAATTGACTGACTAAAAATTAAAAGAGACAGGGATTTCTGTCAGAAAAAGGTTAATTTTAAAATTAAACTATCAAAAATTAGTTTAAACTAAAAAAGGGGCTTAAATATCACAAAAGTGTACAACTTACCAGGAGCTGGTAAAGAGAAGACCTCCCAAGCGAAGCGGCAAACGAGATCTGGGTACTTCCTGCCTTGCATCATGGGATATGGGGCTGCCTCGAGCTGGTAAAAGGAGTTCTCGAGCTAAAGCAAGTGCCGAGTCAGAGCCGAGGGATCGGCTCCGAACCCATCAAGCAAGAATGAAGGCGAGATTGACAACTTAACATCATATGATTGTTGTTCATACAATATGTTTAGTAGAGATAATTTTGAAGATGAAGTGAAGATGAGACAAAAAAGGAAAAACTAAAAAAAAAAAAATATGAATATGTAATGGAGAAGAAAGGAACTAAAAATACTAGCCAGTTTGTCAAAGGAGGAGAATATAGACAAGTTCATATGAGGTTCATTGACATTTTAAGGGAAAGCTTTTCAACCTAGTCTAGGGGAGAGTTAGTGGGTATAGATGGGACAGTGGGGAGTAGGTGGAGGTGAGCTGGTAAGTAACGTGCGAGAACATATAGTGCATCTGTGAGTTTTAAAGAGGAGGTTGGATAGTGGGTAGGGGAAAGGTGTTATAATATGTCAGCCAGGTGCAAGACATTTGCATGTCCAGGAGTTGTTTAGGTGGGAAATGAGCTGTTTTTTGAAGATGGTTATGTTAGGCTGTACCCAAGTGCAAATGATTTGCACAGACACCATATTATTTTATCTTACGGAAATTGCAATACTAGTGGATTAGTGTACATAGCTAGGTGTGACTCATGTCCAGTATATTACATTGGTAAAACCGAAAGGCCCCTTAAAAAGAGGATTTATGAACACTGCTATGATATCAGCAAAGCTAACACTAATAGTGCACTTTATAAACATTCTGTTCTTTGTGTGAATTTTAAAAAGTTTCACTTTGGGATTTTAGAAGTGGTAACCCTTGATCCCTGGGCAGGGGTTGGGAGGCTAAGGTGGAAGAGAGAGAGCTTTACTGGTGGTTGAGGTTAAATGAAACAGTTTGTCCTGTTATCAATGATACCACTTCAGATTTGCCAGTTTCAAACCTAAGAAATGCCAAGCTTTGAACACCCACGGACAGCTTACATTTTCAGAATAAGCTTTATTCACACCATTTTAGATCTGCACTTGGGAGTAATTATCATTAATGTCAAGATTTTTTACATTCAATATTAATATACGTGTCATTTTTTAAACCATCTTTTTCACTTGATAGCAATAATTGTTATATGTATTTTATCAGTTGCAATTTGTGTGTTTACAATTAATGTGAGCTTTTGGTAACCTGACTAGTTCAAGACAGTCATTTTTTAAACTTTGAAAATTTAGGGTTATATTTTAATTTTATTTATACATTTTTTTAATACATTTTACTCACCTCGTAACATTTTCTTCATCTTACTTATTAGCTTATTTAATATTTTTATTGATTTTTTTAATGTGGAAGGCACTATATCTTTAAGATAGTATTAACCAACTCATTCCTTATGTGACAATTATCTAGTATTTAAATGAGGTAGAACACGGGTATTACCATTTTGTTCTGATGAAGTCCTGAGAGTATTTGGGATGAAAATGCATCATAAAGGAACTTGCAACCGTTATGTACGAAACTGTATTTTTGCATAAAGCAAAGGATTCACTACACGTTCAGCTTGGATACATTTTTTTTAACTGGAGAAGCCTCACAAGATTGCTTAGTGGTACAGTTTGTTGTTTCAAAACTTCAAGGGTGCTTTTACAGGAAAAATGTCAATTCAAGATGCCTGCGTCTATACAGGGCACTGCCAAACACTTGAGGAGAATCTAATTAGTAGACCTGGATGATTTACATTGATGTATTTAGGGAGACATTCTGAAATTAGGTTAGACAGCAGCTAATCAAGTGCTACTTACTGAAAAGAACAAATTATCTCTGTCAAGAATGAGGAAAAGAAGGAATTTGCCTGATTGGCTACTGCCCGGCTACTACTAATGCTAGTCTCACCACAACTTCATGCTGCAGGGATACAATCCTCCATGGCTTCTTCTCTCACAGAAGAGAAACAGCAGCACCAACCCCTACATGAGAAGCAGGTCACAGGCTCTTTTGTGATCAACAGTCTTCTCCCAGATGATGCATGGATCTATAGGCTTATTTTAGCCTTTTTCAGGGAGATGCTTAAACTATCAAACAGATGTCCAGACCAGTCAGGAAGTTCCAACACAAACACTCACTGCCCAATGAGAAATCATCACGAATCAATGCTCTTTGCACCTTCTCTCCCCAGGAGCAAAATCTAAGCTGGCACTTTGACGATCAGCAGTCTCCAGGAAATAATGTCCTTTTACACCTCTCACAAGGAACAAAACAGAAGCACTAATCTTAAGATGACAACTGACAGACAGAATGTGGTTTCTCCAATGACTGGTGGTTTTGGACCAGATGTCGCAGATTTTAAAGGTAAGATGGAAAAATGGGTTAATATCGTAAGAGTTTCAGTGTGCACTAACAAGTTAGATATGAAACAGGGAGTAACAAACTTTAGCTACCTAAGTGGACAGCTACTAATTTTAAAAGAACAAGACAGACTGGAAGGGGTGAGGCACTTTGTATTCTAGCACTATGGAATACAGTGGGATGGTCAATAAGCAAACACCTAAAAGGGAGTGAATTCACAAAATTATAATTCTGCACATACCCATAATAGCCAATGAAAGAGGACGGAGAAGAAAACGTATGGTGAAATTAACATAAGGGGCAGGCAACCAGAAAGACAGTTGAGTTTAAAAACAGAACAGTAAGATGGTGGCTGAAAATTTAATTTCTGTGTGACAAGAGACAACTGTGGTCCCTTTTCCAGTTTAATATGCATTTAAAAGCAGAATACAAGTAAAACACAGTGTAAAGAAAATACACCACAATATATAAAACAGAAGGAGGCAATGAAGCAATACAAGAAAGCAAAAACAAACCTTTCCTTCACAGTAATCTATGGCAGAGTCTGAGTGAGCTTTTACAAGTGACTAGTGGAGGCCTGCAACATTTCTGGATATGTATGGTTGGGAAAATGCAAGGGGTTATACTAGTGCTATCTGACATTAGGAAGACACTAGTCACAGTCAACTGGAACTTTCTATTTTCCTGTTTGTAGAAAGGGGGGGTAGGGGACACATTCATAAAAGTTACTATACACCAATTCCACATTTAAGGTTTGTGTGAATAGGGGTGGTTGGAGGTAGGGAGTAAGACCGGGCTTTTTATTTTGGATATCTAAGAAGTCACTTTTCAAGTTTAACAGTGCTCATCTAGGAGTAGCCATTTCAAATGTTGGGTCCCCCACAAGCAAGTTGTGAAATGCAGAATGCAAGTTGTTAAATGCAGAATCCAGCATGGTTTCCGACCAAACCATAGCACCACCACTGCTTTACTCTCCTTTACTAACACTATCCTTCAGCATAAAAACAATGGCCATCTCTCCTCTGCTACTTTCCTAGACCTATCTAAAGCATTTGACATGGTCCCACACAAACAACTCATCTGTCCTCAATAACCTATCCTTCTCTCAGTCAGTCACCAACTGGTTTCAGAGTTACCTGTCTGATCGCCAACAATCTGTTGTATGGCAGAATGACATATCTCAAGTAAAAAGCAGCTCCACAGGTGAAAACACTCAGTCCAAGAATCAAGATCTTGATAAAGCCTGGTAGGAACCAGGCGAAAGCGCTTGATTAATTTTTCTGTTCTTATTTATTAAAGTTATTCAACTTCAATTTATTTCTGGTTGTACTACACTCGTGATTCTTGGACTGAGTGTTTTCACCTGTGGAGCTGCTTTTTACTTAGTTTTTGTGTTCGTTTTTAAGTTAGTTAGAATGACATATCTCCCCAACTACCTGTCTCCATAGGGGTTCCCCAAGGATCCATCCTTGGACCCCCTACTCTTCTCTGAATTCACCAATAATCTAGCCTCTGCCATCAAACATGGCACACTCATACAATACGTGGATGACTCAACCATCATCTGCTCAGCCTAGTCCCTACCCAAACTGCAAAAAGTCACACAGGAAGCCTTTTCCTCTGTTGAAACTTGGTTATCTGATGTCCAATTAATACTCAACCCAAACAAAACTAAACTACTCATCTTCCAACCCACCAAACATACTCAAAACAACTCTCACTTTAACATCACAGCAAAAGACACCACCACTATATACCCAACTGAACACACCAAATGGATAGGAGTGGAAATAGACAAACTAAAATTTGACATTCACATATCCATGACCATAAAAAAGTCCACAAAAAACTAGGAGCATTATACAGAAATAAGCAACTTCTCACCAAAGCAGCAAAGATTTCAATAGCAAATTCCCACCTTATCTCCACCCTACTTTATGCCTCTCCAATATATACCAACCTAAGGCAATGCTATCTAAACAAGCTAGAGACCTGCTACAACAAAATCGCCAAATTCGCCACAGGGGCATCCTACCGTAGTCACCACTGTCTCTCACTTGCTGAACTGGGCTGGGTTGAACTCCCTCACCTCCTTCAATGGTATCAACTCT
Source organism: Protopterus annectens (assembly GCF_019279795.1). Classification (NCBI taxonomy): domain Eukaryota; kingdom Metazoa; phylum Chordata; order Ceratodontiformes; family Protopteridae; genus Protopterus; species Protopterus annectens. The sequence goes on along the minus strand of NC_056737.1, from coordinate 462,120,958 downwards.
CACTCGCCCACAAACTAGTAAACCATCCACTAAATGTCTCATCCCTCCAGAATCTACTCCAACCCTATTGCACCACCAGACCACTAAGATCCAGCAACAAAAATCACTTGCAGATCACTAAAGCCAATAATTCTGCTGGTGAAGCACTATTCTCTTGCGCCATAGCCAAATTATGGAACTCCCTCCCACCCACAATTACCTCCATACCACCGTGCACCCACTTCAAAACTTTACTAAAAGCACACCTAAAAACATGCTGGCCATGCCCTTGCAACTCCCACTCTAATATCACCCACCCCATCCAACCACTACCTTTCTTTCTACCCCACTAACTACCTTGATTATAGCAAGCTCAGATGCTCATAAGCTTAGTATTTATTATACAGCAGGAACTTCTTATTGTAACATTTGTTAATGTCTGTTATGTACTTCGCAGATAAAGATTCTAGTTGTCTACTGATGTACTATGTTTTTCATCTGTAAATATGTTTAGTAATTAATTACTATGTTAATCGCTATGTAATCCAATGTAACTACTGTCTGTTTATTTTAACTGAGAAGCTTTTCCCCCCGGGCCTCTGCTGAAAATAGACCAACGTCCAGTCGGACACTCCCAGTCAACAAATGTAAATAAATAAATAAAATAAATAAAATGCAGAAATTGTACAGCTAAAAAAAAAAAATGACTTGCATTTACTAAGTCCAAGACAGACATTTCTCACAATGGACATTTCTCATAATATTCCATATGGTAATCTTGGAGTTGCTATACAAGCTTGAGGGTGTGGGGGATTAGGAGGGCTTGCTCTCCCCTGCAACAAAAAAAAATTTAAAGGAGGAGAGAGATGTTTGATATTCATTGCTCTTGTACATTTTCAATCTTTTTTATTTGGAGTTTTGGTACTCAACTTTTTAAGTGCTGACATTTGAATAGGGAGCTATATATAGCAAGACGGGGAAGAAGGAGCATTCCTGATGTTTGCTGATGATTGTATTTTAATGAGCAGTAATACAGACCTAGAGGTAGAAAAAGTGCTAGATGTATTAAAGACTGTTGGACTAACTTTGGACCTGGAATGCAACATTGATAAGACAGTTATGGTTAGATTAGGGCACAGGACGGGGAGAAGGATGGTGCAATCAAAGAAGCAAATAACTCCAAATATCTTGGATAAGTTGGGGGCTGTTCATGGAAGAATACCTACAATGAAAACCTGAGGAAGTTATCTGAAAATACGGAAGACACCCTACAAGCCCTTGAAAAGACTGACCATAACAAAACAGCAGCAGACTGATGCTCTAAAAGCAGCAATAAGTGAAAATACTATACTTTTACTTAAAACAAATCTTCTTGTTAACACTGACTACAGTCACATTAATAAGCACAACTAATGAAAATGGTTCCGTCACTGCCGCTTCTTTTTTGCATTTTGTGCACTGCTTTTTCTGTGCTACTCTGACCATCACTGTGGCGCAACAGCCATTTCCTCTCCCCTTGTATTGCACTGACAAGTCTATGCTGAGTGTGTGAAATATTTTTTTTAATTAGTACTGATGAGCATTTACAGAACTATAACGTATGTAAACTTCTCTATGTGCCCCTCCTCCAACATAACTGCTGCTCAATACTAACCCAGAAACACTACTTGGAATGCAACCATTTAGGCTTGGTCTTTGCATAAAGTCTGATTTCAACAGTGAGGCAAAGACGAGTACAACTTCATTCTTACAACCTTAACTGGATCCATGGTAGACATGGTGGAAACAATGGGTTACTTTTCTTTAGTATATTAGCACAACTAGTCTCGCTTACAGGAGGGGATATAAGTAAAATGTTGAATGAGTTAGAAAGCCAATTGATTTTGAATTTGGCACACTTCATCCTAGGGGTCTGAATCTGGAGGTCAATATTAATTAAATTAAATAAGTTATTATTAGCATATGTTGTATGTACTTATGGTTTTAAAAAATGATTTCATATTTGAATTTTGTTAGTGATTTTGTATAACTGGGGTTTAACTGAACTGTATTTGTGCAGGGGTTCACCTGGTATAAAATATGAGCTTGTGAATAGTATTGTATCCTTGAAGGTGAAAGGTCGAGGTACCAGATGCATTGGTGGCAATACTAAAGCTCTTTCAAATTGTTGATGCTCTGCATTCGTGTGTTTTTTTGGCATTAGAGTGGTGTATTTATCAAACCTTAACTGGATATCTGGATACCCCAATCTGCTCCCAAACCTGGACTGCTATGCATATGGTAATGTATTGGCCTCTGACTTTTCAGTAATTTATTTTACCTTGGTTTATATTATTGCATCCTAGGCTGAAGACTCCATGTCTTAAATTTTACTGGCTCCTCTTTAACCAACAAGTTACAGAGAGGTGATCGCCGGTACAGCAAAGATGAAGAAATAAAGATAGAGGTGTGGATGGCACTTTCAAGAATCATGAATGAGACCAATCAATGGACATGGTGATCCCATCACAGCCTTACTTGTTGTGGTATTCCTGAACCCAAACGGATGATGAACCACAGCATCCAAGCACTGTAGCCAAGTTGAAGGATGGCCCTCCTTTACCGAAGGCATTTTATACTGTTCACTGGAGGGCAGCATAGATCCCAGTGGACTATTTTCAGGCTCAACCCATGAGTTCAGAACTTGGTATAATAAACATGTATGATGAAGATGTCTGCCCACAAGAAATGCATTTTTGCCAATTCCATTTCTACTTCTGCATTACTTTTTGCACACCGCAGAAAAGAGAATTCAGACACATAGCACATCACTCAAGTAATCAAAAATACAGTTTGATTTGTGGAGAGCTAATAAAGTGCTATGTTGACATCTTCCTTCATCCCAACCAAACTCCATTCCACGGTAATAAAGGAGATACAATAAGCTCAATGGAGACTACAACTCCTACTTCAAAATGAGCAAAATTCATGTTCAGCACAATTCTGCTCCCTCGCCCTGATAAACAGAAGAGTGACGCCTAGTCAATATTGCTAGAACCACAGAGAGCGGTTATGTCATGGATACATTCCTCCCCAAAACTATAGAACATTCACCTCCTGAAGGTGACCCACTTAAGATGAACACAAGGCTTTGTTTCTTTATGTTGTACAAGAGAGTTCTGTAACCATGCATGTCTGAATGCATCCCTCTATTAAGTGAGCCCTCTACTTTTTCATTATTGAAAAAATACTCCTCAAAGCGCTACTGTTATCCAAATATTTACTAATCAGGCACACTGGGGGAAAAAAAAGCCATTTAAGAAAAGTTATAACTGAACTAAAATAATATTGCGGTAAACAGGACAGTTTTTTTTATTTAAATTCTAGCCTACATCAAAACACAGAAGAAAATTTGAAACATGCAAGCAGCAGCATACATTTTGTATGTCTACTCTCAGAGCATGACAATGCTGGATTTGATGTCAATACCAGTGTTCTGGCACCTTTCCATGGATATAATCACTAACTTAATATTTATATACTCTAGCAACCACCGACAACTACATTTGCCCTTCTAAACTCTACTGCTAGGATTTACCCCAATTTCAGTTGTAACTGAATATTTTAAAGCACAGAAAAATGGGTGAAAGGTAGCTGCAAGTCATGCCCTGTGGAGTCGCACTTTAAGAGACAAAGCTCTGCAGTTAGCCTCACATCTGCCTAATATGACCTGTTTGGTTAGCAGATACTAAAGCAAGGATAAAACGTTTCATAACAAAAATTCATGGGGCTCCAGAGGCAAATGGACAATAAAGCCCTGACTACGGCCCAGGTGTCTAGAATCTGAGTAACAGTTCAGGAATCTGAATGAGCAAAAGGGAGAGTGAGCATGCCAATCCTGGAAGGGAGCGAGGAACTCGGCACACTTATGTAAACTTACCATAACAGCAGATGTTTGATCACTGAAGCAGTAGCATTAGTTATATGGGTTATATCCTGCCAAGGGTATTAACAGCTGGACACTTTTCAAAGCTTCAGGGCACCTTCAATGCACCCAAATTGTCAGGCAGCTCGAGCTGAGTAAAATAAATGTTTGGCTGCCAAGCCCTTCAGAACTTTTCTGTCAAAAAAAGAGGGGTGTTGGTCCCTGAAAGGACAATACTGCAACAACAAAAAATAAAAGTGTCCACACCCTGACAAAAAAAAAACACACCACAAGGGGGATAGAGATATGGAGTGTCTACTGCAGCAATGACTATTCAAACATCTGCTGCTATTGTTTTACTTACGTATGTCCATCATACTTATCACTACTGCAATAGCATAGCTACATGGGTAGATTATAACACCAAACAAGATGCAGCAAGGATAAATGAGCGGTTGGTAAAACAGTTCAAAAATATATCACAAAACATCCAACAGACCAAACAATGTTGTAGGAAGTCAAGACTTCAGTACTGTTTAAAAGCTGGAATATCTTTTATTCATGAGGTAAGTGCTTTCATGGTGTCTCCACCACTTCTTCAGACCATAACAGAGAACAGTATTTCACAAAACACACACACACAACACACACACACACACATATATATATATATATATATATATACTCCAATTAATTCAAATAGACCAATAACAAGCTTCAATGCATTTGACTTTCTTAAAGACATACAAACACTGAATTGCCATATTACAATATTCTATGAGTAAAATCACTTGAATGTTACTTCATTCATCACTACACAAGTTAAAAACAAGAAATTTTCCTGTCGTCCTAATTAATAATATAAAGGTTAAAAAATACATAAAAATATATCTAACAAAAAATGCATGAAGAATATACCTAGCAGAAAAATATATAGTGTTATATCAAAAGACCATTCATTTCTCACACTGCTTACTAAAGCATAAAATAAAACTATTTAAAAAATTCCTATATTCCTTTCCTATATTAGCATCACCCAGCATTTCATACATCTTACTATGGTAGTAGTTCTTATCCATTATTACTACCAACCCCCCCCCTTATCAGCTTGTTTAATTATTTCATCATCCATCTGTAGTGCCTTTAAAGCCTCATACTCACTATAACTCAAATTAAAATTCTTACCTCTATTATGTTGTTTTTCAAACGCTTCAAATAAATCATTTTCATAAAGGGAACATATAAACATCAGGAAAGGGACCCTTATTAATGCGCTGGCGAAACATGTTAGTCAGGAGGGACAACAGCACACATTTAGATTCTTAGCAATAGAAGAAATAAAGGAAAATGAAAGAGGGGGAGATATATCCAACTATACTGAAACCTCAGAAATTAGGTGGATAATTAGGCTAAAAGCAGAGGAAAAGGACTCAATGACAGAATCCCTATAAGACCTATTCTGAAGAATAGGAAACTTTTTAAGTAGTTCTATTTCATGTTTCAGTAAGTAGTGTGAGAAATGAATGGCTTTTTGACATATCACATATTTCTCTGTTAGGCACATTTTCCATGTATTTTTTGTTAGATTTTGAAGAATAGGAAATTTTAAAATAGTTTTATTTTATGCTTTAGTAAGCAGTGTGAGAAATGAATGGTCTTTTGATATAACACTATTTTTTCTGCTAGGTATATTCTTCATGCATTTTTTGTTAGATGTATTTTTTAAGTATTTTTTAGCCTTGATATGATTTATTAGGATGACAGGAAATTTTCTTGTTTTTAATTTGTGTAGTGATGAATGAAGTACCATTCAAGTGATTTTACTCATAGAATATTGTAATATGTTTGTATATCTTTAAGAAAGTCAAATGCATTGAAGCTTGTTATTGATCTATTTGAATTAATTGGAGAGTATATATATATATATATATATATATATATATATATATATATATATATATATATATGTGTGTGTGTGTGTTTTGTGAAATACTGTTCTCTGTTGTGGTCTGAAGAAGTGGTGGTGACACCATGAAAGCACTTACCTCATGAATAAAAGATATTCCAGCTTTTAAACAGTACTGAAGTCATGACTTCCTACAACATTGTTTGGTCTGTTGGATGGTTTGTGATATATGGGTAGATTACCCTAGCTTTTTACATTTGGAAGGAGAATGGTCCTAGCAAAGCGTGACCTGAACCTAGAGAAGGAATCACGTTTCTAGGGCTTTGTAAAATTATATACAGAAAGCCAAATAGCAGCTTCTAGAATACTTTTGAATTCAACCCTTTCCAAAAGGCCACAGATGAAGCAAAGGCTTTAGTAGAGTGGGCCTTGACCCTGCCCAGAATAGTTTTATGGTGAGTACAACAAAAGGTAATAGCCTTACACAACCATTTGAAAATAGCCTGTTTTGACATAGGTTCTCCCCTTCTTACCTTCACAAGAAATGAACAATTGATCTGAAAGAATTAGTTCTGTTCAGAGAGCAACACAGCTGTCTGTGGACATCCAAAGTATAGAGTATCCCTCCTCCAGCATTTTTAGTTTCAGGAAAAACAGGGAGATGGATAGTTTGGCTTAAAGTAAACTCTAATACCACTTTAGGCATTAAAGGAGGATTAGTTCTCAAAGAAATCCTGTCCCTATAGAAAATGAGATGGGGCTAACTCACCATAAGAGCTTGCAACTCTGATACTCTTCTTGCAGAGGTCTGAGCAATCGGTAAAACTGTTTTTCATGTTAAGAAGCTCAAGTCAGCCATGTTAGCTAATTCAAATGAACCATGTGTTACCTTCTCTACCGCAAAATTAAGACCTTAAGAAGGGGCCACCAGTTTACTTAGAGGCTTCTTGTGCAAACGCACTTTCAAAAACATTTTGACATGAGACTGCCTTAAAAGAAGATGGGAGGATCCATGGACAGACATTTTGCAATGGTTGACAATGAACCTTGATAGAGGAGCAAGGCCATAGGATAGCAACTAACACACATACTGTGAAACCACAGAACAATTAGCTCTGAATGGGTGATGGCTATGTTGTTGGAACCAACTAGAAAGCCTTTTCCATTTGCTTACATATGATTTTCTAGTAGCAAGCTTTCTTGCCTCCATTAGTATCTGCTGCACATCCTCAGTAAATAGGTGCCTAAACGGAATTAAGACCCTAACATCCAAGCAGTCAATAGATGTTGATGTCAGGTTGCATCAAACTTTCTTGTTGTGTGAGTAGATCCAGTTTGTGGCAAAGCCTGTGGTAAAGTGCCTCTGGCCATTTCCAAAAGAAGGGTGAACCACGGTTGTCTTCTGAAACAGATGTATGTGTCGGCTAGGTCATGTTTCATGCATGATGGATGGCCGAATACTGAAATACTTCCTTTTGGAGAGCTGGAGTCTTTAAAGGGGCTGAAAGGGTGACCCAAACTGCACTACAAGGACATATGCAAGAGTAACTTCAACTCTCTCTCTCTCTCCCCATCAGCCTGAACACCTGGTATTCTATCACCTCAGACAAGATCATCTAGAAACAGGAAGTAAAGGAAGCTATCAGTATGTATGAGACCACCTTGGCAACAAGAGCAAAGGATAATAGAGTCCTCAGGAAAATCTGCACCCATGCTACCAGATTATTTACCTACTGTTGCTCAGAGTGTGGAAAGGACTGACACTCCTGGATTGGACTGCACAGCCGAAGACACTGCTTAAATCAGTCCAATACAGCCACAAACCAGTGATCCTTTGGGATCCTACTCTGGATGTTAGAATCCTGGAACAGCATTTTGCCAGTTGATTGTTCAGAGAGGAGGCACAGAGGTCTACTTGAGAAACTGCCATAATTTCCCTGAAGAGGAAACTAATAAAACACAAATATTTAAACAATAGAAGACTTTTCCCCAAAGGGAATTTATCTGCCCAACAAAGGAAAAGAACAGTACCAAGCTGACCATCAGATCCTCAAAAGCCTCAGAGGCACATACTCTTCTGCAGCAGTAAAGTTCTGAAAGGGCTTGGTGCTCACCAACTTGTCTTTTAGTCAGCTCAGACTGAGCTGCCTGACAGTTTGGGCTACTCTGAAGCTTTTGAAGCTGGTCATCTCATATATCCTTGGCAGGATATAACCCATACAGCTAAGGCTACTTCAACAGTGGTCAATATCATGAACATTGTTGGGTTTCACTTCGCTAGCCCTATCAGAGCCTGGAACTAGGAAGCACCAACACTAGGCTGGGGAGGCATGGAAAAGCTGGGAAGTTATTTCACTCCACTAGCCAGGGATGGGACACATTCAGCATGGGATTTCAAAGCCTCACAGTACATCTATAGTGTCAACCGAGAAAAGGAGGACAAGGCATTAGGCCAACAGATAAGGCCCTCACTGGACTGATGACATCTCAACCGTTCAGCCTCTCTCATCTACTTGCTTTGTGGGGGATATAGTCCTTTTGAACTTTCAACCTCCTTGGAGCAGGATGTTTCCTGAAAGGGAGACCCCTCCTGGAGAAGGGAAAGATTTGTGTAAAATCTTCCCTTAACCATAGATGTCCATCTCTTCCATGTTGCAGTTATATCATATGTGCCTCTGCCTCAGGCGACCTGAACTTCTGCCTTATATCCAAAGCTTTGCCTGACTGCTTTAAGATGCGTGGGACATCACACGCTGGGATCAAACCATGGGCCATAAATGTGATATTTGCACGCAGAGACCTCAGAACTGAATGCCCAGTTGGACAACAGTCTAAGGGCAACTGAAAAGATACCATCCAGAAAGGGAAAAGGTCCTAAAGGGGGTGGGTGGGAGGGAAAGGAATACAGCAACATGGAAGAGAAGGACATCTATGGTTATAAGATTTTACACATCTAATCTATGTCCTTCTATTCTCATGTTGCGGTATTCTCACATGTGGGAGAGTACCAAAGCTAGAGGAAGAGGTAGCAGTCTCCAAGAAACCATGGAGGATGGCTTTAGCAAATCCTGCCCTAGCTCTGGAGATGTTATATAATTTATGTCTAGTGAAAGTATGGACAGAGGACCATGTAGCCGCCTCAAGGATGGTGGCTTTCTCAAGGCCTTTCAGGAAGGCCCCTGAAGAGGCCACACCCCTGGTACTGTGGGCGCTCTCAGTGTGGGGTAACTCTACTATGGAAGGAGTAACAGAAGATATAGTTTTAGAGATCCAGGAGGATATGGTCTGTTTGGATACAGCATTCCCCAGGGCCATTGGGTGAAAGGATACAAAGAGCTGGCTGGACTTTCTGATGTCCTTAGTCTTGTCCAGAGATAACCTCAGTTGCCTGCGAACATCTAGAGAATGGACACTCTCTCACCATCATTCTGTGGCAAAGAAAAGAAGGTGGGTAAATGGATAGATTGGTTAAGTGACAGTTCATTGACTACTTTGAGCATGAAGGCTGGGTTAGTGCGAAGAGGGACCCTATCCTTACGTAAAATGAGGTAAGGTGGAGATGCCATAAGTGCTTGCAGCTCTGAGACCCTTCTGGCTGAAGTAAGGGCTACAAGCAAAACAATTGTCCAGGTGCACATCTTTAATGGGGTAGAAGCTGCTGGTTCAAAGGGGGTATTAGTAAGTTTCTCCAGAACAAAATTAAAGTCCCAAGGAGGAGGAATAGGTTTCCTCGGTGGCCTGATGTGCAGGACCCCCTTGAGGAAGAGCTTCACTTCCAATCTGGACAATAGGGGTGGATCGAGATGTAAATAGGCTGAGATAGCAGACAAATGTACTTTCACTGAAAAATATGAAAGATCTGACTTTAGGAGCTCACACACACACAGGCCAAAACTAGAATTATATCAGCCTGAAAGGGGTTCCAGGTTGCCATTGAAGACACTAGGTAGAGAACCTTTTCCATGCTGATAAATAGTACCTCCTAGTAGTAGGTTTTCTGGCCTCCTGTAGGACAGATAGCATATCCTCTGAGTAAAGGTGTCTGAAAGGGATCAGAAGTTTATCACCACAGGGTAACACTGAGGGTTTTGTAGGTGTGGGTGGATGAGAGATCCATTCTGTTGTTTGATGAGGTCCACCTTGTGAGGCAACTTGTGGTGACTGCTCTTCGCCAATGATAAAAGGGAAAACCAGTGCTGCCTTGGCCAATAGGGGATTACTAGCAAGATCGTTGGCTTGTCCTTCTGAATTTTCAGCAGGGCCTTCTTATTAGAGGGAAGGGGTGGAATGCATACAGGAATATCCCCTTCCAGGAAATTGAAAAGGCATCCTCTCTCCAAGCTTGTGGAGAGTGCAACCCTGAGCAGAACAGCTATAACTGTCTGTTCTGGGGGAAGGCAAACAGATCTATCTGAGGTGAGCCCCACTGGAGGACTATGTCTAGGAAGACATCTCTGTGTAACATCCATTTGTAATTTAGGGACATTGACCTGCTGAGGGCATCTGGCTGATTATTGTCCTGTGATGGGATGTACACTGCTTGTAGTGTTACCTTAGACTGAGTGGCCAGCTTCCATGCTTGTATGGCCCAGTCTGCAGAGTAAGATCTCATCCTGCCCTGCTTGTTGATGTACCACAACACTATGGTGTTGTCTGTGAAGACTTGGAGGGTCCTGGATTGTAGGAGAGGCAGGAACGCCTTGGGGAAGTGCAGTCATTTCCCTTATATTGCTGTGTTTTTTCCAGAGGCAAGGATCCCATTCAGCCTATACCTCAAGTCCATTCATGGTGGCTCCCCATCCCAGATCTGAGGCATCTGTGTACATCATTGAACTGCCCCCCCCCCCCCCCACATCGGAGATTGATGTCACAGAAACCTCCATGGATATGCAGGCTGGAGAAATGAGGGTGGCTTCTGAAACAGTACCTGAAGTCGCCAGGGCCATTGGATGTTCAACAGCCTTTAGACTGGAATCTGGCGGGATGCCGGTACTCAGAGGTGCAGTGTGGAGCCAAGATACCTTGGCCTTCTTAGGCACCTCTGCCGGGAATGCCTGTTCTGGTTCTATACCAAGGGCTAGGTGTTGGTTTTCTACAAAGAGCTTAAAGGCTGCAAGACGGCTGCGCAGTGTTTTAGGAACGAAGGACTGGAAGATCGTACAAGCTTTATAATCGTGGGATGGCCCTAAGCAAAATACACAGAGGTTGTGTCTTTGTGCGGACTTGCTGAGTGCACTTACATTTTCCCTTCCTAGATGACATGAATGGAATCAGCCAAGAAAGATTAAACAACCTAAGATTAGCAAAAATGGCAAGAGGAGATTCCCCTATGGGGAGTACTTATCTTTTATTGTAGTCACAAACGCGGAACTGAATGAGCAAGCTGCCGTTCGACTGTGGCAGAGTAGTTCTGAGGTCTTCTGTGCATGCGGACGTATTTATGGCCTGTGGTTTATGGTCCAAAATGTGAGGTCCCATGCACCTTACCTGAGGCAGAGCATTCCACATGTGAGAATACTGCAACACGAGAATAGAAGGACATCAATCAGTGATCGACTGGGGTGGAACTTGCAGGTGAAGGCACTGGGCTAGTCGAGAGAGCTTGATAGCCAATCACTGGGGAAGAAAAATAAATAAAATGTGGGGGTATCCATGGTGTGTCAAAACAGAATGGCAGTAGATAAACAACTCTGGTTGTGTTAAATTGATAAACAGTGAAGTGACAACCATTTAAGTCTTAAAATGCATCCCTATCTCAAATTCTCATTTGCCCTAGCACCAGTGCTTGGAGAGAATGGCAGGAGATCACAGCCCTAACACTGTGTGAAGGTAGCCTCTTCTTGGAGACACTCTTCTTATCCTCAGAGACTCAAACTTCTAAGTGCATGTCACACTTTTGCCTACAAGGCCAATCTCACAATGTTTTGCCACTTACTCCATTCCAGAGCACCACAACCTACAACTCCTCCTCTTTTTTTTGTTTACAAGTGCTGTAGAACAGACTTCCATCTATGGCACAGCACAAGCTACTTGCTGAAGGCCAACATGTAAATAGATATAGTATCATCTGGCTAAGCTATGTAATACATCTGTGTTTTACTGCATTTTTAAAAGCTTTTACCATGGAGGGCACAGTAAATCCAAATGCAGCTTTTTTTTTTTGGAGAGATGACCTGTCTGGCTACCAGTTTTTCAGTAACAAAAAAGTCAGTTGCAAAGCATTCAAGTGGAGAGTGATGGCCTCAGACTCCAAATGTACACAGCATAACAGTCTTCAGACCTTAATGTTGCAGGTCCTTCTGCTTCAGTAGCAAGCATAGAAAGACCGCATACCCATAAAAATTATTTTGGATAGACCAAAGCTATATGATTATGTGCACATGAGCCATATCACCAGGACTATGTACAAGATTCTTCATTTCTGTTATACAAGAGCACCAATATAAAGTTATTGGGGTGGGGGAGTAGTAAATGTAGAATTCAAATCACACTGGGAAATGGTTTCCAAATGTTCTTTGCTGGCTAACTGGAAAATGCATAACTATTAATTAAGCATTGCACTTACCAGAGTTAGAATTCTCAGAGTCACGTTTTTCAAACACCGACCTGGAGAAAACATCTTTCTCTATACAAGACAGATAAAAAAAAAAGTCAGCTTGAGAACATAAAATAGAAAATCTCAACATATTTACGGTTTCTAAATATCTTCTAAATACATAGTGTCAGACATAACTCTGGTTCCCTGCAAATCTTTACAAAGACAGAAATGTTCTTGTTTCCCATTTAAACTGCCTTAAAATTCTAAGCTTCTGTAGACCAAAGTGGAGGCAGATTCTGGTGGAATAGCTTGACGTACGAGGCCCAAACACAATTTTTCTATGTCTGGATAATCACTAGACCTCTGTAAGCCTGCTATATGGAGTGCCCTACAGCAAGCCATAATTAGAAAAATGTATGGTTTTCTAATACTGTACATCAACTTTCATCCAGACAACTTTGCTGGAGTAATGTTCTTTTCATAATCACATCTAGATCATACAAGCTCTAATATTTATTTTAAACATTTTCTAACAATATTAAGCTTCAATTACAGAAAACCTGTTTGAAAAACGTTTTTAAACAAAGATTTTATTAAGTTATTGCTTATGACACAGGCAATCATATTTATGCAAATTAAAACAAACTATACTGACATTTTCATTTGTAAACGTTATACATAGTTTATAATCTTCTATAAAATTACTGTCAGTCAAACATTACATAGCTCATTCAATTCCCTCAGTTACACCAATTTGCATTCACCCACTCTGCCAACTCATTACACTCCCAAAAAATACGTTCCCCATTATCACTTTCTTCCCCACTGCATCTCCAATATTTGCAATCTACATGGGGAAAAAATCTTTGGTGTCTGCTTGGAGTATAAAACTCCCTATGCAAATACTTTCAAAGTAAAGATCCTAAATCTTTTAGACCTTGTTGCATATCTGGGACCCATACATATATCCTCTCATTGTTTATTTTGTGAATTGCTTTTCTAATTTCTCTTCCCAATCTTTTCTAACCTCCTCTGACTTGTTCCTAGTTATCGTGCACTATTTCATATACTCATTGTCCCTTTTTTAAAAGCAGCTTCTGTTCTAGATTCTACTAAAACCTCTACCACTGCTGGACTTTCACATAGGATTCCACTACTCCTTTCTCTTTGTTTATACTCGAATATCTATCCTTACCCAGTCTCTAGCCTGCAGTCCAAATGAATTATTGGCCTCTTCCCATTCTATTACCTTTCCCCTCCAATTATTTGCTTCCAGTACCTTGGTCCCTTTGCCAGTTTTGAATTTCCTACAATAGTCACCCCCCAACAAAAAAATATTCCCACTGCAGGGACTGGGGAATATAATTATTTCTCTCATTATAAAGGAGTCAGGTTTGTAGAAGAGTGATTTTCCTGTACTTTATCAATATACGAGCAGAACAAGAAAATATAATGCTACAAGACATTTGTGCCTCAGAAAAAAAAAGTTATCTAAAGTTAAGGAAAAGAAAGTTGGTCATATTTAGTTGTAGATTTACTTGGTAAGAAAAAAGAGCATGACAACAGTTATAAAACAAATGAAAAAAAAGCATTTTCTACATCATCCAGGTAAAATAACTAAATAGAAATAAAGATCTTTCCATTGCAGGCACTGGGGAACAATTATTCTGAAATCCCTACCTTTCCATTCGTTACCATCACACATGAATGCAAGGATCTCGAAGTGCAATGACAGTTTTGACACTTCAGAAATAGTGAGGGGACTGTCAATTCATCTTGAACAAAAGGATATTTTGAATAAATGCCTGCAATTTAGCTACTTTTTGGTTGCAGCTGAAGAACTACTTAGTGGAGTGTAAAATGGGGTCAGACAAACATAAATGGGGGCCATTCTGTTACAGAAGGCACATAAGATGACAGTGACAGCTACTAATCCCATTATGTGTCAATGGGATGGGAATACAACACTGCTTCCTTATGTCTAGCATGACTCGTAAATAAAGGAGAACTGAAATTAATTGTGGGAAAAAAGATAATGTTGATACTTTAAGCACCACTGGCAGCCATTTGCAAAAAAACATTAATGTTCTATAATGAAGCATTCAGATTGATTTTGAGGTGGTAAACAGCTCGGATAAACCAAATTTTTTTTTAAATTCTAAGGTGGAGTTTTTCTTTAATGCATATATGGCCCCAAAATTAAGAGTGAAGGAAAGCTTCCCAGACATCTTAATTCAAAATGTCTAGAACTCCCATGCTCAGAAAACAGTATTTTTAAAAGTTTTTATAAAGCCTCACATTTTGAGACTGCATGACAAAATTCTGCACAACTAAAAAACAGTGCTCTCTTTCTACACTGTCATGGTCTGAATTTAGTGCTACATTATTCAAATATCATAACTATCAATTTTTTCCTGATCACAAAGAACTGGAACTTGTTCAGTGAAAGCCTGAAACTGTAATATGGCCCAAAGTATCATCTCATAGCACACCTGCCCAAAGTTCTGACTGCCAGTCAGGCAAGCAGGGTGCATATCTCTCCACTGTCCAGATTTTCGCAGAATGTCCAGATTTTTGCCTCTGATTTTTGGTCTGTTCCTTAAAAATATTTGGTTTTCTTGCAAAACATTGAGGATTGAAGTCAGAACATAATGACAGACATTTTAGTTTCAGACCTAATATCCTTCAAAAATTCATTTGAATGCAAAACTTATTATTCAATCAACTTTCTAAGTTTATAAGAGCAATATTTAAAAAAAAAATGTCCCTATTTTTGGGCCTTTGCCCCCCCCCCCAAAAAAAAATTTGGCTTCATCCAGATTTCTTGTGCTAACAGGTTGAGAGGTATGGCAGGCTGGTAAAGTTATACTGTCTAGGGGACCTTTGCTGAACAGAAGAATAAACACCTAAATGGTTGGAAAGAAACTCCACCTACCCGAATGGAGGGTCTAATGGGCACTAGCCTTTGCAGGGACCAAAGTGAAATTAGCAGTGCCTCTGTGTTGCCTGTATGAGCTTCTCCAATGAAGGAGACAAAGAATGGAGGCGATGTCAATGGCAAATGGTATGAGGTACACTGACGTCACACAGGACCTGAATGAGAGGTCACTTACCACTATGCAAGCAGACATGAGCTTGTATTCTGCCTCACACAAGGGAAAACAATGCAAAACAAATGTTTGGTATTAAGTAACTGTGATTTTCTATGTGTTTGTCCACAAAGTGAGGATGGTGTATGCGGGAAGAAAAGCCCATATCAGGACCAGTAATGGCTTAAAAGCCATATTCTGTAATAGTACATTTGTACATCCATGACTGCAGTTCCCTGAAGATATCAAACATTTGTTTGCTGTCTAGGCTTTCGGCCATGGATCCTCGTTTTGGAATAGCTGAAGGCACCCCTCGACCAAGACCTGATCCAACTGGGCATGCCCATGAACTCATAGCAATGAGCTCCTCCAATTCATGATGCTACTTTCCAGAATCAGATTGGTAATCGGCAAAATCCAGACAATCGACAGAGGATGGTCAGTGCTAGCATCCTGGGAACCAATGAACCTGAAGGAGGAAAATATGAACGTCAGATGGCTTACGCCAAGTAATGAATTTATTTTCATTAATGAAGAAATCAGTGTCGTCCCAACTTAAACTTAAGGAAACTCCAGTAACAATAGCGTGAAGTCACACTGAAGTTTTACTAGCTGTTTTTATAAGTTAACTCTCTAGCTGCATAACGAACTTCTAAGAGCAAAGATATAGTATGTGGTGGACAAGGCAGGTAATTCAGCTAGGAACTTCAAAACTTAAGCTACTGGGGGCGTGGCTTGGATGGAAGGCTGAAAGCAGCATACATATTCTGCTATGCATTACTCCAAAACTTCTGACAGGATTTATTTACAAAATACACGGATATCTCCTTGAAAGTAATAAATCCAAAAACTGGAGGTCTTAAGCTTTTATTGGTATAACATTCATCTTATAATTTCCAAATTTTACAATGAAACTTTTAAGAAAAACAGAAGACAATATAACTGAAGGAACATGAACCTTTCTAAGACCACTCAACAGGACAACTATATGAAAAAAAGAGTTGCAGTCCATCCTAACAAACATTGAAGATTTAATGCTGAAAATTGATAAACTTGACTTTAAAACTGACATAATAAAAGAAGACACTGCTAAACAGATTGAATTATTAAATGATGTCCTGAAGCAACAAAAGATTCAAGTTACAGCACTAGAAGAATCTGTGTCTGACACTGACTGCAGACTAACAGAAGGGGAAAAAAGTATAGAGTTCCTTTTACAACAAAACAAACTAATAAGACTGATGATCTGGGGAATAGGTCCATAAGGAATAAATTTATGGCATACCGGAGAGAATAGGAGGAGACAACATGGTGAGTTTCTTAACTACTTTGCTTCCAAACACTTTAAATCTACCTGAAGATTTATCTTTCGGCATTGAGGGAGTCCATAGATCATCATCTACAAATACCTCAAACAACAAAAATATACATTATAGATCCATCATTGTCAAATTTACATCAAGTCAAGATAAGGATCTTATTTTAAAGTCTGCTTGGGCCTTCTCTCTCCTTTGAAAATAGGGGATCAAGTTGTCAGATTTGACGATGACTACTCTTTCTATTGTCATTTCAAAAAGTAAGGCTTGCATTCCCCTTAAAATCACTGAAAAAGGCTGGCATTAAATCTCTATTAATCTTCCCTGCCAAAATAAGACTTTGCTTACTGGAATAAACAAAAACATTTGAAACACTTGAAGATGCCAACAACTTTGTACAACAAAGGAACTTAATACATTCAGCAGAACTTATGGACACCAGTAGCAGATTTAAAAGCAAGCAACAACAAAAAAAATGAATGGTCAGTGAAAGAAAAGAAAAAACTCCAACAAATAAGTAATTCATAAGATGGTTTTAAGTCACCTTACAATCACACAAACAAGGTAATGCATTTTGTTTTACTTGTTTTCTTTTCCCTTCCCTTTCAAAGCTAAAAAACATTAATAGCTGAACTTCAGGTGACACTGCAAGATTTGTTGATGACTTTTAATCAGAAATGAAAAACTCTGCAAATGTTAAGTGAAATTTTAATCTCTAGGTAAGAGCATGCAAAGCTGTTATAATTATATAATGGTGCTTTGCTACACTGATTTTTTTACAATTATATTTTACTACTCCATTGCTTTGGGGGTTATGCTGTGGCTAACAGTATTTAAAATGACAACTGATGTACACTTATTTGGAATAATGCTTTACTATTAAAAGTTTAGGCTGTTATTTACTTGATTTAGTTAACAGAACAAAAATGGTCATTTTCATTTATTTGTAAGAATGCTAGCCAAAAATAAGGTTTTAGAGTATAAATGAACGTTTAACATTGCTCGTGGCTTGAATAATTCATCCGTGAGCATTTCAAGTTTTAAAGCTTCACTCTGCAAGCAAAAATTCCCGCTGACTTACTTTAGTAGCCATTTAGAAAGTTTCTAAAGCAGGCTCAAGCTCCTGAAAGTCTGTAAAGGCTCCATTTTTGTGCATAGATGTCCATGACGACATCCAGGAAGTAATTGGCAACCTTTGACCTTTTTACTTCAAGCTGAATCCAACAGACCAATTGGATTACAGAACAGACATTGCCTTGCATCTTTTTGAATTATATTTAATGTTTTTACATGAAAATATATCGTAAAGAATTCATTTAATAAGCTTATTATATTAATTACATTAACAATGTCAAGTTTTAATAGTTTTCTGGCTGTTTCTGAATAAAAATGGGTAGGACTTGAATGACTGACAAGCCAATGGCAGTGAATTAATATACAACTAGTTCTGAAGTGTACTGCAGTGCTGGGATGTTGGTAACCTTTTAATAACTGAAACACACTACTGAAAACATGCAGTTGCTGGTAAGGAATAGTAGTTTTACAGCAGAAGAGTATTACATAGGTAGGGTATATATAATGAATGTAGCACACTTAGAGATTTATTTACTAAACATTAGTTAACATGATATGAATTTAAAAAAAGAGATTCTGTTCAGCTTTTATATGTATAGCAAATGTGAAATATCATAAATGGGGTAATAAGAGAGTAAAAAGAATGAAGAAATGTAGTGAACACAGGTCACTGACAAATTCTTATACTTTGTACATCTATCACCATTTGACTGCATTTTCATAAATTGTGTACCTTTTTGGATATATAAAGGTGGACTCTATCATTATGTATCCAAAAGGTAGTTGTGGTAGAGTCAAAACTTTTTACTGGTTGAAAGAGTGATTATTTATCTTAAAATACTTCACACTTTAATGGTATTAGTTTCAGTTAACTTACAATGAACATAAATGTGGAAACTGTTGTTACTGAACCGAATTAGGTTTAACACAGTACAAGTAAGAGTTCAATAACAAACACACAGTAGTTATAGCTCTATATTTTAAATATTTATAAATAGTATAATCTTATTTATTAACAGTGATTTTCCTTCGCATTTATATTCAATTCCATAAGCACTGCTTTTTCTTCAATTCATATGTTAACTTGCAGTAGTAGAAAGTCGCCACTAGATGTCAAGGTTTGGCCAGTCTGTGGCTTGTATGGTGAACATATTAAGCTAGGAATAATGTATTCAATTCAGATGGTTTTTAACGTTTAGCCAGTTAATATTTTTAATTTAGTTGTTCAGAATTTGTCCATAACAAATTATACTTTAAACTTTTTTAGTAAAATCACAGGGAATCAATACATGTATCTTAATACTGCAAAGCCTGTTATACTATCAACATATAAAGTTCTCTCTTTAAATGTAAATGGGCTAAATAATCCCATTAAGAGAGGTAGTGTGAACAAATCTTTCTTTGCACAAAGCGTACATGTTTTTTCTTCAAGAAACACACCTATTATCACAAGATTTGAACAGACCTCGGGACCAAACCACGCCAACCGTGGGTAAATTTAGCATTACCCATACCCAGGCGTGGGTTATTGCTATAAGGAATATCAGGACATCTTGCATGACAAAATTTCTATAAATTTAGAAAATCAAGTTACACTCAGTCAACCCTAAAAGCATCTGCAACTGCATCAAAATATCTAAATAAAAAAAGCAATACAAAAGAAATCATATATAAAGAAAATAAGAATAAACATATCAGATATGAACATAGTAGAATGCTTTAAAAACATTATGAATGCATAAAGAGCTCCAATACAGTAAGTGACAACAGTATATTAACCTTTTTAAAGAAGAACATTCAAAAGAAATGATCAAATATTACCAAATTGATAAAGCCTTCATTATTAAAGAACTAAAAGATCAAATAATGTAAAAATCAATAAAGCACCAGGGTTGGATGGGTTAATTCCTGAATTATATAAATCTTACCAGATATTTTAAAAATCCTGTCAAATACATTTCAAGAAGTTAAAAGCATGTCATATGTACCATCTTTGTGGAAATCCTCTTTAGTCTCTCCAATTTTAAAACCAGATAAGGAACTCACCTCTTGTTCATCTGACAGACCTATTTCTTTGTTAAATATAGATTATAAGATTTGTATAGGTAGTATAGCTAATAAATTGAACACTATCCCTTCTGAATTAATAGACAATGACCAAACAGGGTTCATAAAAAACAGGAAAGTTCAAAATGTAGTAAGATGGCCTTTGACCAAGATGTAGCTAAGAAAAATCAATCTACATCATCCAACTTACAGGTAAAGGTATGGTCTCCAGGTCCAAGTAAGTTTTAGTACCATTCTACTCGGTCCTCATCAGGCCTATCATTGCATTTATGCAAACAGACTCTTGCAACAGTTGAAACACCCATAAAGGTTTCTCACCAAAAGAATACAGGGTATGAATACCCATGTCTTACACTGATTGCCCACAGGATCTGTCTCTGTGTTCCATCTCCTACATGCTGCTGAGCAGGGCTCTTTGCCTGGCTTATAGGGCTTTCTTAGACCCAGCCCTGATGGATCTGTTGCACATATGCAAAACAAACAGCACCAGCAACATTAGTTTCAAGGATCTGAACTTTGTGACATAAAAAGAACATGCTGGAGAGGCATACGTTTCCCAAAGGCTCTCTGCATTATGGGATAGGCTACCCATCCATGTAAACCAGACTTCATCCCTGACCCTTTTCAAACAAAACCTTGACAATTAGAGCAGAAATCATAAATTTACTCCTGGTCTGGCCTCCATGTCTCTTATGGACAGAGGCAGTTAATACGAAAAGTATTATCCTAACACCCCTTACAAATTCTTCACTAGCTACCTAATAACACCCCCCTTATACAATACTTGGGCCCAAATGGTTTGTGGTGCGAGGCTAGTGTAAGGGTCCTAGTGATTATTACACTAGTAGCAATCTACGAAACTATAAAGATGAAAACTTGCAATAATCTCATGAACACTTTTAGAATTTCAGATGTGTTATCATACAAGTTCTTATGACTGTTCATGTGTTTTGAACCCAGAGTAAGCAACAGGTTTTCTTACGACTACAGATATTACAGATATTACAGATTATGCTAAAGGTCAGAAGAAGCTTAAGACTATTAGTGACAGGATACATATTACATTATAAAGAGTGACGGTCATTTTTTTTTTGGTACACTATACAAACTTCAGTACCACGTAGAAAAAAAAAAGTCACCTTTACCAAACTGAAAAAAAAATATTTTGCTTTCCTTCTTGAGAAGCTGCAATGCAGGAAAGGGATGAGCTATTTTATGTGCATCTTAGGCTTCAAAAAATGACAAAATGAACGTTATTTTGACACTATTTGTTGTATGCCCACAGAAAACAAAAAGTCATTCTAAGATGCACATGGCACCTAGGCAAAAGATATACGAAATGTCATCAGTTACAGTGATTCTATGAGCAAGGTGGCAACAGACAAAGAACAGGTACATTCTGGGGGAAAACATATTTTGGGCTTTTTTTTTTTTTTTTAAAGATATGGCTATGGAAACACTAGACTGACAACATTTTTTACACAAACTATTATGGACTACACAAACTTGGACTTCTTTTAACAAAGTTTGTAAATGAAGACAAACTGTTGTATTGCTAGCTCAAAAAGTACAAACTATTTTATGTTTACACTATGTTTATTTGTACTTATTTTACATTTGTTTACAGGGGTACTGGCCTGATCACAGCTGACCACTTCAGTAGTATTTTACATGGGTAGTACCTGCAAAGAAAAAGAAATAAAAAAATGGAACAGGCAACAAGCTGTACATTTCAAAAACAAAACAAAGTAAATAAGGGCCATGTAAGTGGTTAAACTTGTACTAATCAGAAGATTCTACGACCAATTCCTGGTTAACTAGAATTTGCTATGCTGACATAAGAATTTGAGTATTCTAATATTCCAAGCTGGCTTCTCATTTTAAAAGTTGTCAAGACACTACAGACAAGAATTTAATATATTTTTATTATTTCACAAGGAAAAAGTAAATACATGTTTAAAGGATTTGAAGATTAAAACATTTATGAACTGTATGCAAACCTTCATTCTTGCATAGGACGATAACCAGGTCCTTATTAAACTGCCGAATGTTTCAAAGTTCGAATGTCATATGGTCAATACCATATGGTGAAAGGCAACGGTTCCGTACATGCAGAATGGGAAAATTTCCCTTTTCTGCTCTGAAGTGTGGTCTCAGAGTTGGTATATTTAAATAAGGGGGTATGGGGGGGTGACTTGCACCCCTGCTCAGAGCAGTAGTTTTTTTTTTTTTTTTTTTTTTTTTACATTTTTATTATATATATTCGAGGTTTCAAGTTCCTCTCATATGTTGTTGAATATATTAGGTTAGAAATTTTGAAGCTTTGAATATATAATATAGACCCCGATAACCAATACGCATTGGCAATTCATAGTAAATTTTCAAATAGGTTAAAGTACTGTCACTCATAAATGGTCACTCACAAATGGTGTATTACAATTACAAATTACTCTACACAAATGCATACAAGTGGTTCTCATGAGGAAAACTATTTTTTTTTTAAGTTACAAAGGACTGTATTTTGTGAGGCAACATTTTCATTTAGGTTTTTCTACACCAGTTCATTTAAAACAAATTTAAAATCCTGTTGAGTGGTAAAGTAAGGGAGATGTTGTTACTAGTTAAAAGACGAAGTATGGGAAAAATGAAGGGAAATAAAGAAAAATGGAACTAAATACATCTAATCCATAACTGAATAACAGTTGAAAGGAGTACATTTGCCAAGGAAACTGACATGCACATCATTCAAATGGTTTAGAAACAAAATAGGCCTAGTTACATGTAGATACACATTCTTCATGAGATTAGATACAAAAGTATGTATGTATATTGGAATCTAGTACCTCAACATGAGAGGATACATATGCGATTATCTACAGCTGGCGAATCACTTGATTGACAATGCAAAAACTAAAGTCCTTTACTTCACAGCCCGTTCCCTCAAAGCAGTGGAACAGGCTTTAATGTGGGGTCTTGCATGGGGCAAGGCTTATCCCTCCTAGCTGAACCCATTCTACAATAACCACAAATGACTAACATGGGGTCCTGAAGTCAGCACAATTCTGTCTCCTGTGCAGACTCACTCGAGAAATCAAATAAAGGATTAATCAGTCCAGATCTTTTGAAGGTTGACCAGAAACAGTATAACCGTGTGTGTGTGTTTTTGGATTTCTGATCACGGATACAATTTTTACATGCCAGAGCTATAATTTTTTTAATGCTCAATAACTGCAAAGTAAGAGCATAGAACTAAGAAGTAAGGGATTATACACCTGGCAAACAAGGAAATAGAAAAGGGTATTTATAAAACGTGACATTTTAAAAACAGCAAATGAATTTGGGTCTATTAAAAAGATGCTAATCTGACAGAATTTTAGTTGAGGTTTTAAAAAGGCAATTTTACAGACTACTTCAAGATTTTATTAGGAATACAAATGCTAAAGGGTTAAAAAGTTACACACAATCAGGGCCTGCATTTTACTAGGGAAGGCAAACTAGATTTTTAATAAGGTATACATCCCATTTCATGACTGTGTATTACACCCACGTCTATATGACAAAATTCTGATAATAAGAACACTTTAGAAGATACAACATGAGAACAGCATCTTAGAATGTGTAAAGACGTAATAGCTGACATTTAGATTTTGGTATTTTGTCCTTGAAAAACAGTAGTTTTTATATGTGGATTTTATATGTAATTTGTATTTATTTGTATTTTATATATTTATATCATTGCTATCAAATGGTTTTAAGTATTTATTTTTCATAATCATATGGGAATATATGGATTTATGTTTTAAATAACATTATTGACTTGATAAATATCTTATAAGCAACATAATATACTTAATATTAAATCATGAATATTTATGAGCCCAGAGAGAATAATTTGGTCTGCCCATTTAAATACTGAGTTTATATTTTATTGGTTAATTGTTTTAAATTGGATATATAAGTGATTAATGCTTTAATTCTTAAGTATCTGATGAAGTCCGAATGTTTAGGACGAAAACGCATGTTTTTTGCTGTGTTTTAAAAGCATTTATATCAATGGATTCTTGGTGCTTTTGTTAATAAAACGAGTGGACAATTATTTTTGGGTTACCTGTTTGGCTCATTGCACTCTCTTCTGGACTTATTAGTGATTTTTGAGTGCTTTTCACTTAGGTTTTATTCGTTTGGTTTGTGTCGGAGCCATCGGGAAGCCTTAAAGTTTATTTTTCTAATGAGTTCGCAAAGGCAGGAAGAGTTGGGACAATCTAGAAAACTGATTGGCCAACTCACTGAACTCATAGACCTGCTTATGCCTCTATATCACTCCTTACTTCCTGGACGTGGTTACGCTAATAATGCAGCTGGTAATTCAACCGAAGGGTTTATTGGGCATCATCATAAGAGGAAAAGGGAGCTTATAGGCGAAAACGGAGAAGCCGGCGACCCTGTAATCAGTAATGATAGCCCTTTCAATCCAGCGTGTATACCGAGGATTTTCGAAACTGATATGGAGGGCGAAGAGGCAAGAAAAGACTCCGTTTTGGACTTAGGAGCTAGATCCAAAATGCGCACTTCTTTGTTAGCGCTTTCAGGTACTGTTCAAACTAATACGAAAACTACCAATGAATGGTTACAAAAAGACTTCTTTTTTAAAGTGGACAATAATAAGTTTTGTGGGCAACCTAATGGTGATTCTTACATTGTTAAACTTGATAATTTAAATAAATTAATGACTAAATATAGAACATTCAGTATTGAAAGTGCATATTTAAGGGAATGTTTGAGTAAAGAAATGAATTTCATGAAAGTTTACTTAAAGTTTTTAACCAATATGGGTTGGAAGTATTGAAACTGATTATTAAAGAAAATGATAGAAAACAAGATATTCTTAAAAAAGAAATAGATGAATTAGATACATTTATTAAGGAAGACCTGATTTTGGGGATTAAAGAAGAAAGGGATAAATATTTTAAAATAAGGAAAGATATAGACTGTAAATGTGATTTGATTCAACGCAAAATGAGCAAGTTAAATAGGGACATATTAGAATATGAAAATAAAATTAGTTGCCCTAAGCCACCTTATACCAAATGGGATATGTATGGTACCAATACTAGGGGCAAGAGGAGTAATAACTATAACAAGGCAGAAGACTGGAATGATTTAGATTTAGAATATGATAGAGAATTTCCACCTTTGAGGGAAGCTGAACAAGCTCATAACCAACAAGATGTTAACAGGGGAAATTTTCATATGGGGGGGGGGGAGAAGAGGGAGAGGGAGATACTAAATTGTTCTACCCCTTCCCTCATTAATACATATGATAAACCAGAAGAGATTTCTGTAGATTGTTTTAAAAATACATATCAAGGATTTTCTATATACAATTTTAGTAATTTACCACTCACCTGTGAGAATTTTAAACTACTTAGTAAAGGATTAAAGTTCATACCTTACTTTAAGGGAGACCTCACTAAAACATTATTAGATATCAAACTTTTTGTGAGGAAAATCAATTTAGAGATTTTTGCCTCAAGAAACAATATTAAGAAAAATAACAAGACAAACCAAGATTTGGTAAGAAAGTCTATAATTAATCCACCTTTATACCCACAACTTGAATTTCGAGGGTATACCTGAGAATGAAGTTAGAAAATTACAGGACAAAAATAGATATTTGCATAATCTTAGTAGGGAAGAAATTGTAGTATTGAATGAGTTGAGCTAATCAAGTTAGAATTATGAAGCCTGATAAGGGAGGGGGTATAGTAATCATGGAGAATATATATTACGAAGGAAAAATTAACTTGATTCTAAGGGATGAAAGGAAATACGCATGTGTTTCTAAGAATGAAGTGAATATGGCATATAAAAGAATAGATTTGTTATTACAGGATATGCTATATGACAAAGTGATAGATGATTCTACGTATACATTTTTATATGTAGGTAAGCCAAAGATACTGGTTATTTTTGGCATACCTAAAGTTCACAAGGATCCAGTAGATCCCCCCCTCAGACCTATAGTTTCTGCAGATAGTTCTAAAACTTTACCATTGGCTAAATATGTGGATTTGAAAACCAAACATATTTGGGTAAATAACAAAACTATTCTTAAGGATTCTTGCGATTTTTTGAAAGAACTTACCCCTGAAGTGTATTTAGATAATTTATTATTTGTTACAATTGATATAATTGATTTATTTTCCAGTATTCCATATGATAAAGGTATGGAATTGTTTGAGGAATCTGTATTTCAGAATAAGGAATTAACTCAAAATGAAAAAATAGCTAGTATTAGTCTAATGGAAATAATATTGAAATATAATTTCTTGGTGTTTAATGGGGAATTATTTCAGCAAATACAAGGTGTGTCCATGGGGGCAGCATGTGCTCCCACATATGCTAATATAATGTTATCTAAATGGAGGAAAAATATATTTTAAATTCAGATTTTCAGAAATGCTGGATATTATATTGGAGATTTTTAGATGACAGTTATTTTTTGGATTGGTGGACAGGAGAAATTTATGGAATTTATGGATTATTTGAATACTACCACGGACTCTGAGATTTACTTACAATATTACCCCTGATCGTCTGCAATACTTAGATGTGGAGATTTATAAGACAAATCAAGAACTAGAAACTAAAGTGTTTCGTAAAAGTACCTTTTGTAATTCCTTCCTACACTATGATAGTGCCCCATCCTTTACATTGTAAAAGGAATATAGTAAAAGGGCAATTCGTGAGAGGCTCTAGAATGACTAGTCTGGATATAGATTTTGTAAAAGAATGCGATTTTTTGGAGAAAATGTTTCTAGACAGGGGTTATCCTACGATGTTTGTTAGTAAAATAAGGGAAGAAGTGGAAAAAGGTAGAGTAGAAAGATTTAAACCTATTAAAGTTAAGGGTTATTATAAGAATACTCAAGAGGGAGGAAGTGAAGATGGTAATGTATTTGAGGGGTTTCAAAGAGGCTTAGTGGTAGAATCTAATGCCACTAATCATAAGATTAGTGATATTTTATGGAGGGAATGGGAAAAATTTGCTTCCCTCACAGATATGGTGCAAATACCCAAATTAACACCAAAAGTAATATATAAAAATTCCCACAGTATAAGAAAAATGCTGGAAAATAGTAATAATAGGGTATTGAGTGCGTCTAGTATTAACTTAACCTCTATAGGCCATAGAAGTATAGGGACTTATAAATGTGGGAGGTGCAATCAGTGTCCCTATATTATTAACGAAGGAGCCATTTACCTTGAGAGTAGAAAGAGATAGATTAGAAGTAAAAGTTTTTATTCTTGTGATACTAAAGGAGTGGTATACCTTGTGACATGTTATAAATGTCAATCATTTTATGTAGGAAAAACAGAAAGAACATTAAGAAAAAGAATATATGAACATAGTTATGACATTTCAAAAACAAAAGACACTAATGCACTTTATAAACATTCCAGAGTTTGTGTAGGATATAGACTTTACTTTTTTGTTTTAGAACAAATTAAACAGGATATTAGAGGGGGTCCCTGGGAGGGAATTTTGGAAAGTAAAGAGTTATGGTGGCAAGTTACCCTAGATGCGGGGAAAAAAACAGGTCTTAATGATTTTTTTTAACTATTTTACCTTTATTAAAATTAAGAGCTAGCAGAATTAATAGTTATGAATTCTGCCAGCAGAGGGAGCCAGATACTATTGGATTTTATATGCAATTTGTGTTTATTTGTATTTTATATATTTATATCATTGCTATCAAATGGTTTTAAGTATTTATTTTTCATAATCATATGAGAATATATGGATTTATGTTTTAAATAACATTATTGACTTGATAAATATCTTATAAGCAACATAATATACTTAATATTAAATCATGAATATTTATGAGCCCAGAGAGAATGATTTGGTTTGCCCATTTAAATACTGAGTTTATATTTTATTGGTTAATTGTTTTAAATTGGATATATAAGTGATTAATGCTTTAATTCTTATGTATCTGATGAAGTCAGAATGTTGAGGATGAAAACACATGTTTTTTGCTGTGTTTTAAAAGCAATTATATCTATGGATTCTTGGTGCTTTTGTTAATAAAACGAGTGGACAATTATTTTTGGGTTACCTGTTTGGCTCATTGCACTCTCTTCTGGACTTATTGGTGATTTTTGAGTGCTTTTCACTTTGGTTTTATTTATAAAACTTGACATTTTAAAAACAGCAAATGAATTTGGGTCTATTAAAAAGATGCTAATCTGACAGAATTTTAGTTGAGGTTTTAAAAAGGCAATTTTACAGACTACTTCAAGATTTTATTAGGAATACAAATGCTAAAGGGTTAAAAAACTACACACAATCAGGGCCGGCATTTTACTTGGGGAAGGCAAACTAGATTTTTAATAAGGTACACATCCCATTTCATGACTGTGTATTACACCCACGTCTATATGACAAAATTCTGATAAGAATACTTTAGAAGATACATTTGAGAACAGCATCTTAGAATGTGTAAAGACGTAATAGCCGACATTTAGATTTTGATATTTTGTCCTTGAAAAACAGTAGCTAATAAGACTATTTTTGTACTTTGTTTTCTTTTGTTGTACTGAATAAGACACTAACAAAGACAGGTTTAAGTGAACCTTGCCCATTACTTAAATATATAAATTTTGTTTTAGATACACTGTGTGTTTTAAGAGAGAATTTGTTTTGTTAGGTATGTACACTGGCCTAGAAACAGAATTGCTGAAGTATTTTTCTAACTACATTTAAAAATCAGTCTCTGACAATAACTCTGCTCTACTAGGCAACTCTGAACATGTAAATGAATGTACAATACAAAAAGACATTCAAGCTACAAGATTCATTTTGACATAGGATCATAGGAAGTTATTAAGCTATTGGCCCGAGGCCCTTAAAAGCCTGGCCAAGAATTTAGCCCATGCTCCAACAAGTCAACACCCTATGCCACTGTCCAGCAGGGACACAGGTGGAAACACAGGGGTGCACTGTTTCCCATCCAGTTATTCAGGTTGCACTTAAAAAGGGTTAATGAGGTACTCTGCTTTACGTGGAGATTAAATCTAGTCCACAAAAGGGGAGTCTCTGGGACACAAATCTGTCCCGCCAACAAGTCCTACTGATGTCACAGACCAGGTTGAGGTTGCATATGTGGGTTACTAGAGTGGAGCTTGACTTGCAGATATGCAGCATTTCCATCAGGGCAGGATTTGAGATTGCTTTGTATACCAGACAATGGTCACCTCTGAGGAGTCTGTAGGAGACTGAGTAGAGGGACAGGGCTTTTAGCGTATCTGTGTAGGGTAGATGTTTGAGGCCCTGGATTCTCCAGGTGAGGAACCTGTGTCATCTCTCCAGCTGTTGCATGTGCTTTGTGAGGTACATGCAGAAACGGGCCAAGAATTGGTTTTCTAAGAACATGAAAACATACAACAGGCATGATTGGAAGGTAAAAAAGGAGCCAACACAGCATAACTTAATTTGACTGGTAACAAAAACAACAGGACAGAAAGCCTTCAACACTCCTTTATGGAAATGTGCATCTAATGATCAGGCAAACTCATTTAGTGACATTTTGTAGATATTTTTAGTTTTGATTATAAAGTGGGTTGGGCTTGGCTTTCATTTGGGGAATATACAGAAGTATGTTTAGATGTGTCTGTGCGATGACAGACAGGGAGACAACAGCCAGTAGCAAGGAAACATTAGCACTAGAGAAGGTAGGCTGGGTTAACTGACAGATGTCTCAGTGTAAGCAGGATGATCACCTCAATGGCCACATGCATGCACACCTTTCTCACTGTATTCAGCATGCTATGGGACAGTGTCTCATAAGGAAATCACTTTAATGCAGTATTAGAAATCCTGAACAGATAAACTCCCCTCAACCTACCACACCACAAGCCATCCACCTTTATCAACCTACCAGTTTTCTTGGGCGGTTCACAGCCTGGGGGTTATTCTGGGTTGTGAAGCAAGGATAAACAGAAAGAGCAACAATTAGCAGTTGGTCAGCTATACTACAAGGGGGCAAAAATACAACTCCACATAGGCAAAAACAGAAGGATAAAACGGTAATATGAGCAATTATGCAACATAAAATTCAGGTCTCAAAGCAGCAGATTTTTCTTGTGAGCCTCAAATGTGAAAGTTTATTCACAGGATTAACTTCTGAAGAGCTTATTCAAAGGCAGGCACACTGGACGAGGCAAAATAACGACATCGGCATAAAAAGATAGGAAGGATGCGGGGAAAAAAACTGGAGAGAAAGATTCTTTTCTCGTACACACACAGTATTTCCTAGAATGGGGCCTTCAAGTCTCTGGAATAAAATTACAGTACATCCACTTGAGGGCAAGAGAAGACAGTATGCTGTTTTACTTTTGTCTGTTACCATGAGGGTATACCAGTAGGCAGATACTGTCAACTACTGCAAATGTTAGATTCCCTGTTTGTCCACTAATTTTGATTTCACGTAGGCCTCCTCACAGTGTGGCATGTCACAAAGATATACATGAGCCAGATGTCCCTGTTCCAGAAGGGATGATCTCCAAGTCTTCATAACCACAGAATTCCCTGAAACACAGGAGCAGAGGCCATCATACTGTAGCCAGCAGCTGTTGGTCAACTAAGGGTTGAAGCCCAACATTTCCCTGTATGTACTCAGTATGTCAGATAGTGGGGCTGTAAAATGGCCATTCTGCAAGATCACGTACCTCAACTCTGTGCAACATATATATCAAGACACCCTTTCACTGCTGACTACCATCCCATCAGTGAAACCCACATCTCTAATTCAGAACATTTCCATCATAAAAGTCTACTCAAACTTCTACAGTCCACCAGTATCAGTAAATATGCACAATCCCTGCAGAAGTAAAAGTCATCTAAATAATTCCACATTAAAGAAATCTGTAACTAATGAAGAGGTTGCTACTAGCAAGCAACTTCATATTTCATTGTTTCATCTACAAATAGAGTGCCTGTTGCCCTTGAGGAATAAATTTGCCTATGCTACATTAAAAAAAAAAAAAAAAAAAGCTAGTAATATTGCAATAGTGAATGGATGGCAAACTGATAAAAGGTTCATATTAGTTACTAGTTATCGCTGCCAAGAGGCCATTCTCAGGACTGCAGCAACCACCCCTTTAAAAGTCTTAACACAGTACAGTATCAGCAATGCATCTGCATACTGTGGGAGTAGAACCCACAGCCTACTGCAACAAAAGCAAGTATTCTACCTGTTACACTACTAACATTGCAAGCAGACTTGGCATAAGCAGCACTAAACTTCTCTTCTCCTGAAGCTCTCAGCTCCTAAAACTGACTCGACACAACTGTCTCTCTCAACATTGCAGCACAAGAAATCTGGAAAAAGCCTAAATTTATTGGTGGGGGGACAAAAGCCCAAAAACCAGGGACACATTTTAAACATTGCTTGTATAATTTTGGAAAGTTGCTAGAATAAAATGTTGCGTTACCACCATGCGTTTCCTGAAAGATAGGAAGACTGAAACTTAAATGTTTATCATTTAGTGAATACAGTTCTCACCATAGCTCTCAACCTCTTAGCACAAAAAAGCTTGGAAAAAGCCAATTGCGGGGCAATACAGCCTCAAAAATAGGGACAAATCTGAAATATTGATCTTATAAACTTAAATTGCTAGAAAAAAGGTTTTGTGTTACCATGTATTTTTCTGAAGAATATGAATTCTGAAATTCAAATGCCTACCATTATTTAGTGAATTCAATACTCACTGATTTACCACAAAAATCCAGAAAACCACAGATTTTATGAGGAACAGAACAAAAATATGAGGCAAAATTCTGGACAGTTTTCACAAGTGGTTGTGGGTAGGGAATTCAGGTTCTTGCTCTAGTACCCAAGGCACAGGGTTTGAACCTGTTACTGTAGCCACCAGGTATAGTCAACTGGGACACACACACATGCACGCACACACACAGACACACACCTGGCTTGCAGCTGAAATACAGCTGCTGAGGAAAAGCCTAGTTGAAACTAAATGCTCCCGGCTCGAGCAGATCCATGCTTATGGTCACGAAAAGAACCGCTAATTCTTACAGTTTGAAACTGCTTGCACGCTAAGTACAGTGGAGTCAGCCAATTCCTACAGGCTGTTTATGGAGCTGACATCGTTGTGCATGCCTCTGTATGTGATGACGTCAACCGGAAGAAAAATTACAAAACAACAAGCTGAGAAATTCGGAAATTAAGTTGTGCCACTCTGGAATCATGTCACCCCATCTCAAAACCAGTAAAAAACGAGATTATCGGTACAGTTGAGAGTTATGCTTCCATCTCACAAACAGGACCTGTTAGCAACATTCACCACCACAGCATTCCAAACACAAAGCAAGTTATTATACAATGATGCTATAAAACATGCCCCTGTTACTAAACTTAGGGTTTTGCACAAATCAAGCACACCACCACCCAACAGCACTATCATAGTAGAGATATCGGGTAGCAAATCATTCCATATCTACTGTACTGACGCACCCTTCAAGCAAAACTGTGCTAGTGATTGCCAACTCCATTGTCAGACACTGATTCAACTCTAATGAGGCTGGACGAAGAGAGGTTGCTGTTAAGTTGCCTTTTGGGAGCCAACATCTTCAGTGTATCTAGTGCCCCTAAAGACACTTCTGTTGAACAAATATGGTTACGAAATCATGGTGGTCCATGTGAGGACAAATAATATGGCAAGTAAAATCCAGAATGATATACAGACAGACATGACAGAGCTCTCCATGCATGTTACAAATGTAGGTAAGACCCTAGTTTTGAGAAGAATCTTTCCTTCTCCATGAATGATGCCAATGTGCAGGAAAAAGATGGTTGGATTTAACAACTAGTTACATAGTGTCAGTCTAGGAGGAATTGAGCATGTCATCTTGGCAGGAGATGCTAGACAGTCATACTTGCTTTGCCAGGGATGGTTTGCACAGCTTGTTTCAAGGTTTTTGTACAGTGGCTAAAGCCCTTGCTGCCCTCAACGTTTTTTTAGGCACAGTTCAAATAAATTTCCCAACCTAACAAACCAAACAAATCAAGCATTTGACCAAATCAAGACGGCTCTGCACAATGACAAGAGTAATAAATTGCCTGATCTTGAGGCGCTGCTGCATTTGAAGCAAACGTGTACATGTTATTGCAAAAACTTAGTTTAAAAGTGTAGCAAGTACTCCCTCTATTTCAGGGGTTTGCACTAACCCTGACTTTAGCTCAATTGTATCTGAACTGGATTTATCCATACTTACTGACACACAGTCATAAAACATCAGGATCTGCAGGCAGAAATGACAGCAATGTGGAAGAAAGACACCCAGACAGTTCCAATAGTAGTAGGAGCAATGGGTCTTACAAAAAAAAGAATCTACAATTGTATTCAGACATGTTACCAATCCATGTAACCACGTACGAACTGCAGAAGAAATCATTCCTGGGCACACTGCGGGTACTGCGAACAGACTTTTGGCAGATACCAAAGATTGAAACAATACTAATTTCATGAAATTTAACTGTACTTTGACTTAGGAGTGGGACCCATTCCTGCCATGGAATTAAAAACCCAAAAGATATCGAGAAATAAAAAAAGACAATTAACTATATTAAAAATCCTATAAAAGACTTGAACCCCACCAGTTTGTATTTGTTAAAGGGGAGATCCTATATAATGAATCTAGTAAATTTCTATGAAAGTGCTGCACTAGCACAAGATAGTGGTCATGCTGTTCCATATAAAACATCTTGATTTAGCAAAAGGATTTACCACCTTACCACACAGTAACAGTAAACAATATAAATGTACTCCAAACTGATCCCTACATAGACATGTGGATGGTAAACAGTCTGAAGGACAGAAATCACACAGAGAGAATAGCAGGTGCATCCTCAGAGAACATGAACGTGACTGGGGTGTTCCTCAGGATATCATGCTGGGACCTCTTCTATTTGGCATCCACTTTACAGACCTCTAAATTACAAATGGGGATGACTGGCTAACCAAAGTCTGCAGACATCTGTAAACTTGATGTTATCCTCAAGACCCAACTGACATGCAGAAGATCCAAGTCGAACAACTGGTGTTTAAAAATGGGTTAAAACTAAATACTAAAAAGTGTGATATTGTCAAGTTGGCAAACAATCCCGCCTACATATATTACAAACAACATCCCAACCTTAAACTGAAAGTGTTGTATGAGACCTGGTAACATGGATAGATAATTCACCCGCCTTTGACCACCACCACGTTCTAACAGTGTTTAGGAAATCCTTTTACCTAGTACAGCCGACTGCAAAAAGTATTTAATCTCGATCCAAAGTTTTTAACCATTTACACTACAAATTGATCAAACCATTGAATACAATTACCCCTTTGGGATGCATCTTAACACAGACATCAAGTAAACGAAATACCACAGGGGTTCCTAACTAAAAAGATCACAGGTTTAAAAGACAAGAGCTATCAGGACAGAATGGAAGCTCTGTCACTGTATTCACTGTCCTATCACTCATTATGATTGACCTGTACCTGGCCTTCCAGGCCATTAGAAATTTAGTGGTATGTGACCTCATCTCCAGTAATCAAACGGCTCCACTAACATTAAAACAAAGTATCTAAACCAACTTCAGCAAATAAAACATAATGGAGAGACAGATTTGTTACACTTCCCCCTACCTCTCATCTGGGAAGAAACATTTATTCAAAGTTAAGAAATGCACCATATTTTCTTCACTTAAAAATGAGCTAGACAAACAGAATGACTTGTCAAACATTCACTCCTGGCATGACTGGTTTGTCACTCCTTGAGAAAGGAGATAAGGTCTAATGTGGGGTACTGGCAATGAATAAAAGGCAAAAGGGCTCAGATGCCTTGCATTTTCTAAGATTCATAAATAATGAATTAAAATATTTAAGTTTCATACTTGATGGCCTTCAAAACAAAAATGCACACTGACGCAAATCCTTGTTTTTCTAGAAAATTTGTGAACGCATATAGTGGCAATAGTCTTGTTTAAAGAAAAAGTCACATCTTTATTAAATTATCACATGTAACATAGGCAATCTTACATGTACATAAATGAAAACAAACCATACAGACAATTCCAGATGCAAACATTATAAACTACAAACCATGTTGACAATTGCAGTTGCAAACATTATGCATCACTTATATCTAGCCAGTCATTGTCAGTTAAACACTACACAGTTCACTCAAATCCTGCCTCCTTTTAAACTTTGCTCCTCCTCTGCATGTATTGTTCCCACAATTCCCATTTGTTCCTACACAATTTTCTCCTAGTTTTCTAAAGATCTCAATTCAGAGTCTTCTCTGTGTTACTATATTTGTTACTTCTAGTGAAGTAGGTTTAGATGGATTTCCATTTTCTAGTAATTGCTTTTTTGGCAGCTACCATAATTAGACTCGGCAAGGCCTTACTATGTCTAGGATTCTGTATCATAGCTCAAAACAATCGTTTCCTTAGTTACACCAATTTGCTCACCCAGTAGCTCTGACAAAGCAGTCTGCAAGGAGTGTTAAAGTTTGTCAACTCATTATGCTCCCAGAAAATGTTCCCAGCTATCTCTTTTTCCTCATCACACCTCCAACATTTGCTGTCTGCCTGAGGAAACATTCTTTAGAGTGTACATCGGGGTATAAAAATAACCATGTAAACATTTCCAAGCAAAGATACTAAATCTTCTTGACATTGTTGCATATTCGGGAGACATGCATATATCCCGCCATTGTTTCTGTGTGAAAAGCTTGTCTAATCTCTCTTCCCACTCCTTTCTAACCTCCTCCGATTGATTCTTATAGTTTTTATGCAATATGTTGTATGCTCTACTAATTATTAATGCCAGCTTCTGTTCTAGATTCTACTAAAAACTCTACCAGTGCTGGTCTTTCATTTAGGACTCCATATTTATTTCTCTTTGCCTATACTCTGATACCAATCCTTGACAGGGAAGGCAATCTTTCAACCTGCAGTCCAAATAAGTTCTTGGCATCTTCCCATTCTGTTACCTTTCCCTCTCTAGTAATTTGTTCCCAGTACCATGGTTCCTTTGTCAGTTTTCTCCATTAAATTCCTGCACCCTCCTGCCTACTGTCTGTATCCCTAACTGCAGTAATCCCTATCGGCAGAATCTTTCTCCATTCCTGTGCTGGCTTAACTCTTAGAATACTTTCTGCTACTTTACAAATATAATATTCTGTATAATTATTGTTATTCTCCTTAAAGGTCTGCATCCAACATCCCAGTCTCCCTCTGTTTCCTGTGCTTCCAACCTGCTTCATTATCATCTCTTACCACTTTGAATTATAGTTTTCTGCTTGCAGTGTACAATGTATAGGAGCCTTAACTGTGTTGCTCTGAAATACCACTTCAAATCGGGTAATCCCAATCCACCCTGTTGTACTGGAAGAATAAGCTTATCCCACTTGACTCTTGCAATCTTCCCCTCCAGGATAAAATCCTTCAGCTCTTTATTAAAATTGCTATCCACAACTTCTCTGGTTGATAAAAATATACCTGATCTGTATAGGGACTAAACATTTTAACTGCTTGTATCTTACTAATGATATTCATATAACAGAGCTTCCATTTTCTCAGTTTTTGTAACATCCTTTCTTTAGTCTCTTCCCACATATTCTTAGCTGCACACTGGAATCATTTTAATTCATACTCCTACATACTTCATTTTAACATGCCCCCCCCCCCGTAAATAATGATATTGCTAAACCAATTCATGTGTGGGTACATAATTTACAGTTGTTGCCTTTGTTTTTGCTTTATTCATTTTGGATCCCGAAAAAATATAAAACCATATCTATGTTCCACAACACTGGAATGTCCCTTTCTGGTTTTGTCAGGTATAAAATGTCATCTGCAAATGGAGCCAGTTTTTCTTGACTACAACAGCAATTATATCCTTGAATTTGAGTCCCTTATTTTCTTTGTCAGTGGTTCTAAATATAATGCAAATAAAGGGGAGAAAGGGCACCCCTACCTGGTTCCTCTGTGCAAGCAGAAATGAGAGAGTACCCCACCCACTTTAATTTTCACTTTTGATCCCTCATATATCCTCCTAATCAACCTTACAATTTTATCAGGGAACGCAATTGCTTCCATTGCTCTGCTCATAACAGCTTACACTATCAAATGCTTTCTCTGCATCACGACCCACCAACAGTGGTATTTTCTTGCATTCTGCTTCCATCAGGATCATGTGTTCTGTTAATGTTGTCAAATGTTTGCTTTCTCTCCACAAAAAAACACATTGATCCATATCTATCAATTTTGGCATCACTTTTGCCACTCAACCATTATAGACAAACTCTTTATAATCATGGTTTAGTATTGAAATGGGCCTGTATGAAGCCGGATCTGATGGATCTTTACCTCTCTCTAGGTATTACAGCTACCACTGCTTTCTTCCATGATGATGGTACTTCTCTTAAAATACTGTTAAACACCTCCCAGATCTTTCAGTTTTTTTCCCTCCTAGTCTCCAAACTTCCATAGGAATACCAACTATTCCTGGGGATTGTCCTGCAGACAAGTTATACATCACCATTTTATCTCATCTCCTCCTATCCTGTTAGTAACAGCCTCCTCTACCTCTAACCTTGGCATATTTAATTCTTCCATAAACATTTTCATTTTTACCTTTTCTTGATTTCCATATTTCTCTGCTTTATAGACTTTCATGGAATTGCTGAAATATTTCTAATACTTCTACAGGATTTCTTGTCCTCTTCCTCATAATAGGCTCCCTAAGCTTGGTGACAGCTCTTTCTACTTTCTGTTGCCTGAGTCATAGTGCTAAAGGTTTTTGTGCTCTAGAGTTTTCATTGAAAAAAAAAAGCTGCTTAACAGCAATCTTTTTAAACTCATGCATAGTATCGAAGTAACCCCTTACTCTCTCTTCAGCAATCTGCAGTTGCTTATGTTCTTGTTCTGACAGATTCTCCCTATTTTGCGGTACTTAAACATTTTTTAGTCCCTCTAAATAATTCTTGTTACTTCTTAACCATATCACCCTTTCTTTTATTTCCACCCTATTTTTAAACTCCACTTTAATTTTATACCACTCTGTAGCTATATTTCCACAAGAAAGTTCTATCTTCTCTATTAGTTCCTGAGTAATTTCAACTACCCAATTCCTTAAAAATTCTTCTTTCAAACAGATGGGTGGGAAAGTGTCAGTGTCTCATTTTATTTAATTACCCTGTGTTTTTATTTTAGTTATTATTGGCACATGATCTAAAATAGTTACTGGGTGTGTATAAAGACCTTCAATTAAATGTACATGTTCTTAAGAAATGTAAATTCTGTCTAGCTTAGCAGAGTTTTGTATCTTGGGGAATATGCAAATTCACTATGAACTAACACTGAATTCACATTATGCACGACTTTTGAGAGACTTGGTTGGCTACAATCACCTGCATTAGAAGCTGAAGTTTAAGTACAAACTTGCAGTAGTGTATTTTAGTCTTCTGTTAAGTACAAACTTGCAGTTTTAAAAGTACTGCATTTCATTTTTTTATGTTAACTAATTATGTGTTTCACTGAATAGTGTGTTGTGCGTCTCTCTGCTATAAGAGGGGGTGGTGGTCTTCTCACTTCATTATCTGATATTTAACTGTTAGCCTAGAGGGATTCCTCTGTACTTTAAGTGCTAGCCACAAAGTTTGAGAATTCATTTTATGCTCAACTTCCGAGAGACTTGGTTGGCTACAATCACCTGCATTAGAAGCTGAAGTTAAGTGCAGACTTGCAGTAGTGTATTTTAGTCTTCTGTTAAGTACAAACTTGCAGTTTTAAAAGTACTGTATTTCATTTTTTCTGTTAACTAATGGTGTGTTTCACTGAATAGTATGCTGTGTGTGTCTCTGCAGTGTTGGTGGCTCTGGAATTGCCCGCCACTCCTGTAAGTCTGTAAATGAACACTCCTCCTGGGTCCATCTCATTTGCTCACTTAGAGTACAGTGAGATCATACTCTGAGTCTAGTGTTCATTCTATTTAATAAAGAGAGAATATTTGAGAAGGCCAACACACTTAGGTTTTTCCTTTCTCTCTCCTTGCACTTTACTAACAAAAAAAATGTGCACTTTATTCATCTGCTTTTACTGTATTTGTGTTTCCTCCTACTTTATTTTGCTTTTGCCTCTTCTTAAAAGTACTCAATTTTATTCATTCTGCTGCATTTAGTACTACTTGGTAGTAGCCTGAATAAATTGTAACTGTTATTCTAAGTCTTTTGGTTTAAGCACTTGGGCTTCATACCGGTGGTTTTACATTAACAAGGTTTCTGATCTGCACTGTTGTGGCAGAACCGGTAGCTTACATCCTTCTAAGCTGGGAATTGCTGATTGAAGGCTCAGTGTCAGCTATTCTAAACGTGTATCAGTTCTGGTTTAAGCACCTGGGCTTCAGGGCAGTTATTCTCCATTACGAAGGCTTGTGGTATGATCTCTTGTGGGAGGAGAAGCTGGATTCTGCCCTTCTGAGCTGGGAATTTTTGGTCACGTGCTTATTGCGCCTGCTTATTTGAACAGTTTTTTTCTGAAATTTGTGCACCTTGTTGCTGAAGCACAGACTAGATTCAGGCCTTCTGAATCTAGCTTTATTGGTATAACTTGAGCACTGATCCAGGCCATCTTTTTTTGGAGAAGGTTCCCCTTCACCCTAGTAGCAGGCTTGTCTGATTGAAGACTGCTGGAACAGGGCTCAGTTTTGAGCTTTCTGGTTAATTGGGTAACTTATTTTAAATCAGTTTGTTCATTTTCTATTGTTTTATATATAATAAAAAAATTGCACTTTATACATCTGCTTTTACTGTATTAGTGTTTCTTCCTACTTTATTACTATGGGCATTAACTACAACTCCGATCTGAGATATATAACAATAAGTAATAAGTATCCTTTTCTGTGCATTTAAAGTGTTTTTTTTAATTATATCTGCTTTATTTTCTGAAAAAAAACCCAAAATATACTTGTTTCCCGCCTTTCTAAGCTAGTATAGTCCAGTTTTCAGGTTAGTGCTGAATTCAGGGCTGTGTTACAAATCTCTGTTTGCCCATACCTTACTTGGATCAAGGAAGTTTCTCTGTTCACCTGTGAGAGAGGGGAGCTTTGAGCAGCCTATCTGTCCCTGGGGGAGTGGTTTCAGCCCAGAAATTAGTAGTTTATTGGCCATTTTGGGCTAATTTCTATGTCTTTCATTTCCCTGCTATAAAAACCACATTTGCCCGGTTTTGCTTGCCAGCCAGCACCGGTTAGCTAGGGTATAACTATTCCCGGCTCCACAAAGTCTCCTCTTCAATTTTTCCCTTGGAACTAGACAAACTTTCAACTTAAGCACTCAAGCTATTCATTTCTCAGCCCGGCACTTGCTCAGACCTCATAGCAAGTACTTATAAACCCTAGCACTAGACCCTCCTATATTGTACAAAAGGACAAGGCTCTCTAATTCAACCTTACCAGCCATTCAGTAAAACAGTTCACTGTACCTATCCAGGCATGTCCAAAAGGCAGTTTCAGGTGCACTCTCCAGTCAGACTGGTGAATCTGAGCATTTTGAGGCAATGTTAAAACTGCCTCATGTACACAAACAACCCTCTCCTCCTACCAACAAACACTAATACATGCAATAATACAGCCAAACTGCAGGCTAAGCTCTCTCAACCCAAGACTGGATCAGACAGTCAAGAGGAAAAGGGAAATACCTGCACCACACCACCAGTCTCACATAGACCCATTAAACCAGCACCAGCAAAAAAACACACAAATACACAAAAACATACTCGGAGGCTCTAAATAGAAATCTGCAAATGCAACAGAGACCTCCAATGCAGACATCCAAGCAACCTCCAATGCAGACATCCAAGCAACCTCCACCCCCCCCAACACAAACCATGAAACACATACTTTACAAAACCAGTGTGCCACGCAATGACAGCCCTTAAGGCAAAATAACATAACCAACATACTAGTAATAATTGAGTCTATAGTCAGGCACACTGACATCCCACTCACTAGGCTGAATAAGGAGAAGGTTACTGTTAAGCTGCCTGTCGGGTGCCAGGATCCACCACATAACACAAGCACTCAGGTCACTCCAGTACAAGTACAAATATGACTATCAATATCGATGTTGGTGTGAATGACCTGAGCCATACCTCCCTGGACTACATAAAGAGACATGGAAGAGCTCTCTGATCATGTAGCCAAGGCCAGTATGACCCTGAGTAGCATCCTACCCTCACCAAGAATGATACAACGATATAAAGCAAAAAATATCAATTTTAACAATTGGCTAGTTTCTGGTGTCAAAGAGGATCCAGTGTCTGCCCACCTAGGATGACATGCTCAACAAGCCACGCTGCTTCACTAGAGACTGCTTGCACCTGTCACCCTTAGGCTTTTGAATACTTGCCAAGGCTCTTGCCACCTCCATAGTGCAAGGCTCAAAAGACAAACCCACCACCGTAAATAGCACAGCTAACAAAAAACTGAGGGTAATGCTACTCAATGCCAGAAGTCTAAACTTCAAAATGCACGCACTCGAGGCCCTCCTCAGTATGGAGAAAATCGATATATGTGCAGTAACAGAAACATGGTTTAAGGCTCCAGAGAGCATTCCAGCACTACCAGGCTACAACACATACCATACATTTCGGCCACAGAACCCAGACTGAGATACAAAAGGCGGGGGCGTATTCATATTCAAGGATACCCACACCTGTAGGTTAGGGGCACAGCATGATGCTTCAGAGATCATCCACGTGCAACTAACAATGGGCTAAACTGCAATTCAAATTGTAGCTTGCTAGAGATCACCCACCATGTCCCAGGACCCCCCACTCCGCGTTTCTGGAAAAAAAGGTCCTACCAAACACCTTAATATTGGGTGATTTCAATTACCCCAACATTAACTGAGAACTATTCAAGTACCAAGTCCCTTGCCCAACATTTCCTAGAATTTATAAACTCAAATGCCCTGGATCAACTGGTCAACACTCCTACCAGAGGTGACAACATATTGGACCTGGTCATCACCAACATGGGCAACCGGTGGTTCCACACCGGAGGTCAACCCCTCGCTCATTAGATCCAACCATAAACAAATAACTTTGGATATCCACATTCTGCCCCCACCCCAAGACAAGGAAACCACCGTGAAAAACTTTTCAAAAGCAAACTTCACATTACTTAAGACTGAGGTGGAAAGTTTCAAAGCCCCCATGCTAAAGGATAACGCTGTCCAAGCTGCAAAATCCTTTACTAATGCATTCTACGGGTACCTACAAGAATGCATGGATCATGCTTATCCCAAGCAAAACAAAGACTCACTCCTCCAAGAAAAGGAAACTAGTCTGGTGGACCCCTGCCATAAACAAGCTATACAATAGGAGGAGGCAACTAGTACAGAAAAGAGTATAATCCAAAGAAGTGAAGACATCTCTGATCAGTATCAGCAAGAAACTACGATCCCACATAAAATCATCCAAGGCGAGCTTTGAAAGGAAAATTTCCAAGGACTCAAAAAATAACCACAAGGCATTCTTTAAGCTATGTCAAGAATCTAAGTGGCAACGCTCAGATCTGCTCAGAGTTGGTGCAGAATGCACAAAATACACTGAACCAACAGATATCACCAACATCCTGGCAGACAGGTTCAGTGCAAACTTCACCCCCAAAATGGCCCATAACCACACCAGAAGAATATAGAACCCCTGAAATCACAGACACTCAGGTTAAAGCAGCCCTCTCTAAAGCCAAAAACACAGCATCAATGGGACCAGATGGTGTCCCAGGCTGCGTCCTAACACAAGCTCAAAGATGAACTACCTCCTCACCAAAACACACTGTTCAAACTCAGCCTTTCCAGAGGCTGTGTACCCATAGAGTGGCACACAGCAATGGTTATTCTGCTCCACAAAGATGGAGCCACAACAGACCTCGGGAACTATTACCCAATAAGCCTGACTAGCTTGGTCTGCAAGGCTATGGAGCACATCATCATGAAACTCATCAACAGAGACATTGGGAACCTCCAAACACTGGACCCTACCCAGTTCAGCTTTAAGGTCAGATCATGCCTCCTAAACCTGGTGGACTTCTTTGAGACTGTTACCAAGGCTATAGACAAGGGAAAGCTGGAACACACAGCCTACCTAGACACCATTCCCCATTCTGGTATTATAGACAAGCTCACCAGCCTGAACATAAACCCTTACGTCACAAGACGGGTTGCCAACTGGCTCACGGACAGAACTCACATGGTGACAGTTGCGGGAGCTAGGTCCGACTCTAAACCAGTTACAAGTGGCGTTCCCCAGGGCTCAGTTCTAGGACCACTCCTGCTCGGCATATACTTCTCAGCGGTACAGGCAAGCACAGGATGACTATGGCTGACCAAGTTCATAGACGACTGCAAACTAGGGGCTATAATTGACTCTCCAGCTGACACAGACATCCTCCAAAAGAGTCTCACTGAGACGGATACCTGGTGTCAAAATCATGCCCTCAAGCTAAATGCCAAAAAGTACATAGTCATCCACTTTGATAAAAACAAAGTACCCACAAGCTACCAACATAGGTGGTAGTCCCCTAAATACGGAAGACGTAATAAGGGATCTGGGGACCCAAGTAGATAGTAATCTCTCATTTGATAGTAATCTCTCATTTGATAATCACATTGCCAAAGTGGTTAGAAAATCCTTCTATGTGGCCCACATAATCACAAAATCCAGATCAAAAGAGGTCATTGGGTCCCTCTGCTCATCATTCATCACCGAGAGGATCAGTAGCCTCAAACAGATGCCCTATGCAGCTCGACTGAAGAAACTACAGCTGTACTCTGTTGCATACCACCTACTCAGAGGTGATCTCTGCCTGACATACAAGGCCATGTCCAACCCAGAATTGATGGGCATGCCCCACCTAAAGAAAACCTTATCCCCTCAAGCCACATGCTCTAGGGATCTAAACTACAACACAACCTTAAATAGGACGTGCTGGAGGGATAAATTCCTGTCCCAGAGACTTCCCATGCTTTTGAACATTAGGCAGAGCTCCTCGCTAACACTCAAGAAAAACCTTGATGAGTGGATAGGAAACAAAGTTTACCCCAGGGATCACTTCAGTGGCTCTTTGCTGGACAGAGGCACAGCTAACTAAATCTAAGGGGGCAGCGAAAGCCAACACATTCTGGCTAGGCTTATAAATGCCTTTGGGCAGATAGGTTCATAGGTAGGTGCTAGGCTATCTTCCATGCCAAGTATTTTCACAAATTTCTTTAAAAATCTACCCTCCTTTGTTATATTTTCCATTCTGCCCCCCAGATACATCATCACTGTTGCAAATCAAATTCCAGTCCCCACTTACAAGTAATACTCCTTGCTGAATATTCCATTATAGCAGTTGTCAGTGGAATATAAATAACAGTGTAATCCTCCTCTCTTGCCAGTAGCCCCACAGCACTACAAATCTACCACTGTCTTTTTCATTCTCCTGGAGCCTCTCTTGCAATTAATACAAGTACTCCTCTCTTCCTTTGTCGCAGGTATTCCACTGAATACCATCCTGAAAACCTTTCTTTATGAAATTCAAATGTTCAGTTCTTTCCAAGTGTGTCTCCTGTAGCATAATTTGCACTCTACATTTCTTAATATAATTCACTATTTTTTCTTTTTTGCATTTACCTGTGAGACCATTAACAAGATATTACAGAAAGCATCATATTCTTGAAAATTATTATTCCTATCATTTATGTACAATAGTTTTTTTGTTAAATGTCTAGCTCCAGCTTTTGTGTAATACACATGTACTGTTTGGCATGCTAATATATTATACAGCTGTCAACACCATCTGAATCTATGTCACATCTTGCAGAGCTTTTTGTTTTACTGAAAACCCTCAAAAATATAAACACACCCCATTACCCCCT
This sequence comes from Protopterus annectens, assembly GCF_019279795.1. Lineage (NCBI taxonomy): Eukaryota > Metazoa > Chordata > Ceratodontiformes > Protopteridae > Protopterus > Protopterus annectens. The sequence goes on along the minus strand of NC_056737.1, from coordinate 462,076,079 downwards.
TAAAAATCTTTTAACACAATACTATACACATCTTCATGTACTGAAGTTCTACGCTTCTAATAGGAATAAATGTTCCAAATGGACAGACACACACACAGACTTTAGATAACCGAAAAGAAAGGTTATCCATGCCAAGACGCATGGTACAGCCAGTGGTTCTATTACATGCAGTCTTGACTTTGTGTTATCTTTATAGTTCTCTCAGCTGGGAAAACACAAACACTTTCAGAAAACATTTTCTTCAAACCATTTCTCTATCAGATTGTCTGCTAGAGACATGAGAACAAGATAACTGTTTACTAGCTTTATAATATTCAATATTCTTTTTCATTGACTTGCATTATCTTAAAACTTTCTACTAGATTAAGGTAATGGCTTTAACCCAGTCATTCCCCCTGTGCAAGAATGAGAAAAAGCACACTATCTTTTGTCATGTTTTTTTAACCAGATTTTTTTTACATTGCAGGGCTTACATTTCTTAAAACTGAACAAGGAGAAAGAGTGAAGGGAGAAAAGAAAAAAAAAATCAGGAGCATCTATTTACATTAGTATCCTCATTACACACAAAAAAAAAAAAAAAAATTCAAAAAAATGTTTACTTTATAACATGCCCTATTAAAACAGTACTATTAAGAAAACAATTTGTTCTACTTACAGTTAGCTTTCTCTCTCCTCTTCCCTTTCTCCTAAATATTTTTCCAAACATTAATGACATGAAGTAGGGTATATGCTTTGGAGTCTTGTACAAGTTTACCAAAGTGCAATAAAATCCTATATTTTCCTGTTCTATTCCTGTTTATCTCCATCCCCCAAACCCTGTCTCTGCTTCATTTCCATTGTACTCTTGATTCAGCTAGTCAACTCATGAGCTTTTTTCCCTCTCTCAAGCATTTTCTATTGAAACACTGGAAAAGGTTTCATTGGCACAGTCTCTGTGGTCTATTATTATCGCAAGAACAAGCAGCAGAATATCCTCCCGTTTCTCAGCTCATTTTTTGTTGGATAATTTTTTGTATTTCTTCCTTAGAATGTACTTAATCAAAAAATGATTTTGCACCTCCAGGGAAAATATTTCTAAGTTAACTAGGTACAGCAGTTTGAATCTCATGACTGCTTCTTGACAATCCCCTGAATAATAGAATAAATGTACTCCTCTTCTGCCTGGTATACAATGAGTAGTCACTTTCCACAAATGCTCTTCTTTCTCTCACTTTTAGTACTTTGTCTTTCTGCCACAGTTTTGTCAGAATAAACTCCTTCTGCTGGTAAGACTACATCTTTACTATTAAAAGTCTAGTTTTTTTTTTCTCATAGATGGGTTTGGAGCATATACACAATGTGCCCTTCCAATTAAGAATTCCTATTGTGGAATAACAGTCCAGTTGCTTATTTCTGCATTCATAAAATGAGTGCAGTCTGTTCCTTCCAGCTTCTTGGGGCACAGCAGAAAATCTGCTTTTCCCTACATGCTCTGTCCTCTAATTTTATTATTTTCTGAAACATCTCTTCTTGTGCAGTCTCATATTCAGCCAGCCTTTTCTCCATTTTGACCTCTGAGTTTTGCAGTTGTATCACCTTATCTGAATATCTGTTTAAAGTTTTGTCCATTTTTTCCAGCCATTTACGGTTTGAGTCGATATACTCCATCAGTGTTTCATGCAGTTGCCTTATTCTTTCCTCTGGTTACTGGATGTCACATCTGGAGCTTGCACTGCTTTTTGCTCAACAGCTGCAGTACTTTTCCCAGTGTTTTTTTCATCACTTTTTGTAGCTGATTTTCCTACAGGTCCTATATTTTTTTTTTTTCTAGCATCCAGACAATGCACTTACTAGCCAGTTACTGAAATCTACCCAGAAATCTAGGTCCACTGGTTTCTGTTTTCATATTGGGTGAGCTAGAATTAAGGTGTTATTCAATGTGCATCCACCTTTGAAGTCAAGGATGGGAAAATTATTGATCGGTATGGGAAATAAAGTGTATATTTCTGCAACTTTAAATTTCAGGATTTTAAATTGTCAAGCTCATATGTTAAAGTTTACTCATACTGCGAAAGCATGAGGAATGTTTTATCTATAGTTTCTTCTTGTGAAAAAAATCAGCTTTAAAAAACGTAGGTGGTTCTACTACACAGGTCACTATTCATTGTTTGCAGTGTGTGTACGATTCTGTTGATAATTCTTCCAAGCCTATGGCCACCGGTATGGTTTTAAGGAGATTTGCTTGGATGGACTCTCAAGAGCATTCCAAATGATGTTAAAATGAGATTTTAAATTCTTCCTTAGGTAGAGATTTAGCATTTGGCCCCTGTGCTACAGATCAAAAAGTGTGATGAAAGGGGCAAGCTGATTCAGGGACTCTGAGTTTTAATCCTTCCTTTTTCAAACTGACCAAGGGATTTTCTTTCTCCTCTTTCAGTTTCAGCAAAAAAAAACACAACAAACAGTCTCAACAGAATTTACGTGAATAGACCTTTAAAGAAGAGGTGGCAAGGATGTTCCAAAACAAAGTCTTACCTCCCAAAACTAAAGGACACTCCAAGTCTGAATAACTGTAAAAGAGACTTTGTGATCCCCATCCTGCCCTGGCCCTGTTTCGCTTTTAGAAAGTCTGGCTTTCCATTTTTCTCTTTGGCAACAGATTGTTTCAGACAAATTGGTTCTGAAAATCATTCATCAGGGTTACAGATGGCAGTGGAAGGAAACTCTTCATTTGCAGGGGGTTGTTCCTCACCCTGCAGCTCAGACTGTTTTGCCTCCACCTGTCCTTTATTTCATGCTTTCCCAATGAGTGATAAAACCAGTTCCTTTCCAGGTGGGGAAGGGGTTTTACTCAAGGATGTTCCTAGTCCCAAAGGAAAAAAATGCTTGGAAACCAGTTCTGGATCTTTCTTTACTAAGCTTGTTTGTGATCGTGCCCAAATTCAAAATGATGCCCCTTCACAACCTGTTGCCTCTTCCCCTTTCAAATTTCCTGGTAACAGTAGACTTAAAAGAGGATTACCTTCACATTCCCATTCATCCAAACGTCAGCCATTTCTTAAGGTTGTGAGAGTCGGGATCACATCAGTTCTTTGCATTACCCTTTGGGCTATCCACTGCACCAAGAGTCTTCACAAAATGTATAGCTCCAGTTACAGATCATTTCAGACTACATGGTATCTGTGTTTTTTCAGATTTAGATGACTTGCTTATCTTTGCAGTCTTTTTCAAAATGTCAGGAATATTTCTCGAGTGAGAGATCTCTTGCACAAACTGAGATTCCAAGAGAACATTCTGAAGTCTTTGACTCCCTCACACAGGATTGTGTTCCTGGGATATCAACTAGACACCTCACTTCAAAGAGCTTTTCATCCAATCCACAGGAAAAAAAAAAGATTTTATTTAGATCTATTTCTTAGTTTTTCCATTCAGACTTCAATCACTGTGAGGGAATACCTCATGATTTTGGGTCTCATGGCATCTGTGATTCTCATGACACACCTGACACTCCCCATGAGAAAGATGCAGCTGAATCTGAAATCTTTGTTCCCAGAATCAACACTATCTTTTCAGATCCCAATACTGGGGTAAGTCAAAAGAGATATCACTTGGTGGGAACAGATATCCTTAAGTCAAGGTTTCCCCTTCTTCCTCCCTGTTCCAAAGCAGTCACCACAGATGCTTCTGACTTTGCTTAGGGAACAGTTTCAGGAGAGAACAGTGCTGCAAGGGGTGTTGGACACCAAAGACAGATGAAAACACAAACACCAAGTAGATGTTTGCCCTGATCAAAGAACTCAATTTTCTAAACCATCCTTGATCCTCAGGACTTCAAGTGGTTACAGACAATACTATAGTAATGTGGTACACCAATAAGCAAGGGGGAACAAGGTCATACCTCCTTTACAGACTAGCCATGCTATGTTGGGATGTAGCTTCACAGCACAATCTCACTCTACAGGCATCCTACACTCCATCAGATAAAAATTACATGACAAATACACTGAGCAGGATCAGGGCAGTCTCTCACAAATGGAAACTAGTCTTGGGAATCTTCCAAGAGTGGATTCCTCAAGCAGACCTCTTTCCCTCCTCTTCTAATCAACTGGCAACATTCTGTTCCAGGACTCCATGCAAGAAGGCCTGGAAGATTGATGTCTTATTTTCTTTTGACAGGAATGTTCCTGTATGCCTTTCCACCCCTTCCATTAATATCCATGGTACTTCTGTAGATTGAGAAAGAATCCCCCCCCTAAGATCAATGGGGTGACTCCCTTCAGGCCCAGGCAACAGTGGTCCTCCCTCCATTTGGAAACGGCCAGGGTCAATTACAAGTTTCTTCACAGAATGGATCTACTCACACAAGAACAGGAGTGTTTGATACCTCCCAACATCAATCATCTTCAATTGGTTTCCTGGATGATATGGTCATAATTTTTTTAGGAACATGTTTGAGAACATGCAGCAGATACTAATGGAGGCAAGAAAGTCTGCTACTAGAAAATCATACATTAGCAAACTGAAAAGGTTTTCTAGTTGGTGCCAACAACATAACCAGAATCAATTCAGGACTAGATGATCTCTGGTTTCACAGTATGACTGAGCTATTGTCTTATGGCCTTTCTTATTCTTCTAAGAAGGTACATTTATCAGCCATTTTAGTATGTCTGCCCATGGATCCTCCTCTTTCAAGGCCGCTGCATGTCAAAATATTTTTGAAACTGGTTCTGCATAAGAGGCCTCCAAGAAAACTGGTGGCCCCTCCTTGGGCTCTTAATTTTGTGTTAGAGAAACACTTGCTACATTTGAACCAGCTAATCTGACTGACTTGAGGTTCTTGGCACAGAAAAAGTTTTATTGATTCCTCCGACCTCTGCAAGAATGAGTTGCAAACTTTTATGGTGAGTCAACCCTACCTCATTTGACAAAAGGACAGGGTTTCTTTGAGAAATAATTTTTCATTTCTAAAGTGATATTGAAGTTTATTTTAAGTTAAACTGTCCATCTCTTTTCTTTCCTGTACCTAAAATTGAGGGGGAAAGGATATTCCTCACCTTGGAAGTCCATACACAACTGAGTTGTTATCTTGACAAAACAAACTTTCAGATCACTGGTTCAGTTAATTTCTTGTGAAGGTAAGAAGGGAACAACCAAAATCAAAAACAGACCATTTCTACATGGCTGCCTAAGGCTATTACCTTCTGTCATACTCACCATGACAAATCTATTCCAGGCAGGGTCAAGGCCCACTCTACAAGGACCTTGACGACTTCTTTTTGGAAAGGGTTGGATTTTAGAAACTGCTACTTGGTCCTCTCTTCATACTGTCATACAGCAATATAAGCTGGATTCCTTCTCCAGGTCTAGATCATGCTTTGCTGGGGCCATTCTGCAGGGGGTCTTGGACCCTTCGCCTTCTACCTCCCAAACATACAGCTAAGGCTACTGCAGCAGTAATCAACATGAAGAACATAGTACAGTTGTACAAGCTGAACTTACCGTAACAGTACATGTTTGAATTATCTCTGCTGCAGTAGCTGCTCTCTCCCTTCATCCCCCTTGTTTTATTGGTGCATTTGTTATGCCAGCGTGTGAACATTTATTTTTTTGTTACTCTTAGCCTTCAGGGTGCAGCCTCACTCTCTCTGCTGGCAGGAAAGCTCTGAAGGGCTTTGTGCCCAAACTTTTCTTAGTCGGCTCAGCTTGAGCTGCTTGACAGTTTGGGTGTTTGCTGGTGCCCTGAAGCTTTGGAAGCTGGTCAGCTGTTATATCATTGGCTGGATGTAACCCATATAGCTAAGGCTACTGCAGCAGTGATCATTCAAACATCTGCTGTTATGGAAAGCAGAACTTGCACAACTATTTCATTACTACTGCAACTGCTCTGTACACTGAACACAACACTTTTATTAATACCCAAGTAAGTCTAAAAGTCCATTACTTCACAACCTATAGGCAGATGTTCTCTTAGTCCCAATGTTGAGATTTCAGCCCAGTTTTCTCTCTCTCCACTGCCAAAGGCCTCCAAATCTCTATTTGGTATTATACAACCTTGGAGAAAACCACTGCACATTTAACTATGCATGAATAAACTTAATTTTACAAGTCAATGATTAAGGTAAAATGGTCAGTTAAGGGAAAGTGCCATACATTTATTTCTCACCCCTCTTTACTGTCATCTCAGTGCCCTACATTCCTTTGTTGGGTCTACTGGCACTCCAATTTATCCCCTGGGTCCAGTGCTAAAATTTATGCCGAGACCAGCATTAAAACTAAACGCATCTAGGGTGGGTGGGTGGGGGGGGGTCTTTTGTTTCTCTTCTAGCCAGGGGGATTATATGACCTACCCACTCTTCCCCCTCCCCCCTGCAGTCGACACATGTCCGAAGGCAACTTCCCTCTTCAGACAAAACCTCTATGTCATTACATGCCCATCCTTCCCTACCACTATATCGGTCACCTGAGCTACTAATCAAACCTGGGTAAACTGAGCTATAATCAGGGCTTTATACCTTCAGGCCACAACAGCAGCCTTAGCACCATACATTTGGTTTTAAATGCATGAAATTCAGTGATAAAAGTTTCAGTGTTATCTTGTAACTAGTAATTCTTTCACAGCTGGCCTGGGCCAGGCATGCTTGGGTTTATGAAAGCTTCACAAGTGTTCAGAATCTTCTCTAAAACAGGTACAGATTTGGGATTTGTGAGCTAAACTAACCACCTTTGTTTGCAACTTCTAAACCAGCTTTACTTCTCTGCATTTGTCACATCATCTGTGGCGACCAGCACCTCAGTTTCAACTGGACCGTTAACCTTTTAACAAGGACAGTTCTATACCAATTTTACAACAAAGCACTTGAAGTTTAACTAGAACCTCTCAGTTTCAGTCTTTGACCATTTTGGCTTGAACTATTAACATCTTTGCATACTTCGCAAATGACACTTCCACCTCTAAATATGAGCACTCCACAAAGTGGCATATATATCTGTGTGTGTGTGTGTGTGTATATATATATATATATATATATATATATATATATATATATATATATATATGGTTTACTATCACAATGCCGATGTGCAATTGCACGGCTATGAAGTATTCGAACAACAGATGTTTGAATACTTCATAGTTCGGCAGGTTATGTGAGCGAACGGGATCATTGTGAATGGACTATGCATTCGCAATTATAGTGTTCGGTCATGTGAGGGGATCGCGGTACAGTGCGGTTAGAGAAATACATCCCTTTCTTCACTGTAGTGCGATCTCGGAGTTGGAATATTAAGTTTAGGCTAGTTAGGTAGGGAGTTATGGGACGGGTGGGAGTGCTGTTGATTGTCGGAAATGTCGAGAGCGACATTTTCGACAATACACAGCTGTTTTCGACATTAGGGACATACGGAAATGTTCATTTCCAATGATTAAAGTCGAACATGAAGACACTTTTTATTTTCAGTTTCGACTTTATGATAGTAAACCATTATATATATATATATATATATATATATATATATATATATATTTTTTTTTTTTTAATCTGTGGCGCACACTTTTGAAAACAGCACAATTCTACATTGCTCCATATTCTCCTTGACTGAAGTCCTTTATTCAGTTCTGTGTTGACAATCTTTTGCCTAATGGAATGTGTCTTGACAAATAGCACAAGTGGAACTCCTGCCAAAGTGGTTCAGGGGATGGAACCAGGCAGATTCCCTTGAGTAGTTTCCATAAAGTTACACTGTTCACTTTCAGATTCAATGCATCTTGCTGCTATAACCAGTTTTCACACCAAAAACACATTACAGAGCAGATTTCAAAGGAACAAACAAGTCTGACATGCAGTTATAGTAGTTTCTCCTCGATACCCTCCACAAGCATACTCCAAACAGCCAAGATCAACACATAATTACATATGTTCATTAAAGCCTCTAGTAAGTGTCAATGTATTGCTCTCAAAGGATTGGTCTTCTCTGCTTAGAGCTCTGCTGCCATATTCCCATTACTTTTTCCATGCATGTGTGTGTTAGTTCAGTTCCCCTATGGGTATATACAAAGCTGTGCCTCTAGCTGGGCCCAGACTAGAAAGGTTCAATTAATGCCGCCCATCTTTTTTTCTGTAAAATTGGTAATGTTTCCACATTTCTTCCTTAGGGTACCTGCTTACACACAACCTCCTTCTCATCAAAAACTCAAATTACTCCAGAGTTCAAAACCATTCTCTGCTTCCATCTATTAAACACATGGATAAACTAAGTATAAAAGACTTCTAATAAGAAAAGCTTTAAAGACATTTGATGCAAGTTGCAAACAAACTGGAAATCATCTCCAGCAAATCTCATTTCACTCCACCTATACAGTGAGTCTATATCCTTCTCTTACATTCCATAAAGTAATTACACAGAGAAAATATTGTGGGTCAAATTTATTAAAATAGTGTGTGCGCGTGTGTGCAGATATATATATATATATATATATATATATACATAGATACATATACATATTACATAGCAATGACCCTAAAAGTTAGAATTCCTGAAATACTACAGGAACATGCATATATCTGAAAGAAAAAAATTACTCTTACTACAACACAGTCAACGCTACATGAAAACATTGGCAGTATTTTATTTTTTTTTATTTTATTTGTGTTTGTTTGCTGGGGTAGAGCAGTAATCACCATGGACTTTTTTCAGACTCAGCCTGGGAGCACAGTCTAGTTAAGTGACTTCCACAGAGTTAGAGTTAGGAAATGGAGGCTGGCAGAATCCAACTTTGCACTTGTGAACCACAGGAAACAGCTTTTTAACAGCATGTTAAAGGAAAACTCCACATTAGAACTAAACAAAATCTATTTTTTTCACTCTCTGTTTTCCGAGTTATTTTAAAATCTCAAAAAAATTCTGTAAACAGCAGAGTGACAACATGTTTTCTGCAAATGGCTATCAATGGGGTTTGACATATCAACTTGATCTTATTTTTCTTCAAGCCTTTCTCTACAATAATCCATTTCAAGTCTGCTTTATACAAGTCATGCTAGACATAAGTAAAGGTGCATTTCCATTCCAATGACCTATAATGGGATTAGTATCAGTCACTGTCATCTTGTATACTTGTCTGTAACAGGACTGCTCTTTTTACTTCTTGAATGGCCCTCATTTATGTGGGCTTGTTTTACAGTATACTAAGGAATTATACAGCTGCAACCGAAACAGTTACTAAATTGCAGGCCTTTGTTCAAAGTATATTTTTGTAGTCCAAGATGAACTGACAGCCTCTCCCCCTACACTTTGGTAAATGTGCTGACACTTTACAAGAAAAATATTTTCAGAATTTTCTCTAAATGTCAGACATTTTTGATACTACATTTAAGTAATCTTAAAATGTAAAGTAGTATAAACAAAAAAAAGTTACATACTTACCATAACATTCCATCTGTGTTATCTATTTTCATTCCTCTGACTAATTTGTTGGGTTCTGAGGCATCAGATCCAACTCATCCACTGTAAAAGCTTGGGGCAATCCAGAACTCGCAAGCTTCTCTTACCCACAATGCATCATTCCCCATTACCTCAGATCTTGTTTGCAAGCAATAAATAAATATGTACTCTTACAACTTTACATATATGTGCATAATTCAAACAGAGAGGAAGAGGCAATGCCAAATCTGGATCTGGTAATGTTGGAAACATATAACCACATTGTTCTATCCCATTGCTCTTCTAGAAGAGACCTAAAAAAGGTTGGGGGTTGGTCAGAGGGGAGCCAAGGAGGAATGAAAATAGATTACACAGATGCAATGTTATGGTAAAGTACATACCTTTTTTATCTGATGTCAATTTTCATTCCATCCTCGACTGATGGAACAGAGTCCCCAGCTACTTAGAACCATGTGTGGATTCAAGGAAGGATATTTCTGAGTAGCAATGAGCCAAAAGATGCCCTTCCTCTGGAACCAGATCCAGCTTATAATGATGAGATAAAAGAGCGAGGTGAAGCCCAAGCCACTGCTGAAGTATCATCCATGAAAGTTCTTGAGTGGAAAATTTAAGAGGTAGCTACAGGTCTGGTAGAATGAGCTCATATTTTGTAATGCAAAGTGTTTCCTGACTTGTTACAAATAAAGGAAATACTGTCAGTAAGCCATTTAGCTAAGATGACTTTAGATGCAGGTGAGCGCAGTTTCAGTCAGCACACAATACAAACAATTGATCAGTCCCTTCTGATATCTTTTGTCCTATGAAGATAGAAACGTAATTGTCTATGCACATCTAGCAAATGTAACAAGTACTCTTCTTTGCTGGAATAGTTTGGGAAGAAGACTTGTAGAGTAATACATTGATTAATGTTGACATGTGATACTACATTGGGCAAACAGGATACACTGGTTCATAAGGAGACTGTCCTTATGGAAAATGAAATATGAACGTTTCACAGAAAATGCCTGAAATTTCCAAAATTTGTCTGGCAAAAGTGACGGCAATTAAAAACAAGGTCTTCCAAGACAAAAATGTAAGGTCACAATCATGGGATGACTCAAAGGGTGGTAGAATAAAGGACTGAAGAATCAAGCTGAGATCCTAGAGTGTTGTGGGATCTTTAAAAAGAGGGTTTAAAAAGAACTGCGCCACGCAAAAAGGCTTTACAGAGTTTATGACAGGCTAGTGAATGGCAATCCAATCCAGTGTGGAAATTAGAAATTGCTGCCAAGTGGACACACTGTTTTACTGGCCCAATGGTTGAAAAGCAGTGCCAAGAACTCTAGCACATGACTAACTGGGGCTGAGAAAAGGTCTACATGCTTTTGAATAGCCCACCCTACAACTTTTTTATCTTACTAGCATAGTTTCCTAGTGGATAGCTTAAGAAAAAACAAGATGTGACAAACAGGGGAAGAGAGCATCAATTGTCTGGCTATTATTGGAATTGGAGAAACCAAACTGTCCGCTTGAAGTTCAGGCGGTCCAGATGGGTCATTCCTGTCGGATGAGATAGGAGGTCTGGAGCTGGGTCCAAAATTCAAGGTTGGTAAGCTAACTGAGGTCACAGGAAGGGAAACCAAATCTGTCAAGGCCAAAAAAAGGCAATGAGGATGATTTATGTCTTCAATCTAGCAGCTCTCTGAACGAACTTCAGAATTAGGGGAACTGGGAGATGTGCATAAAGTAATCCAGGAGGCCAATCGTGGAGAAGAGCACCCCTCTGCGTCTCCCCCTGTGGGATTATTAGGGCAAAATACTTGCTGCCATACCTCTCAACTGTACAGATTTTCACAGAATGTCCAAATTTTTGCATCATATTTTTGGTCATTTTTTCATAAAATTGTGGTTTTCTGGCAAATTATTGGCAAATCATTAAAGACGGACATTAGAAAATAATCAGAAACGTTTGAGTTTCAGACTTCATATAATTCAGAAAAGTCATGCTAATGCAAAACCTGTTGTTCTTTCAACTTTCTAAGTATGCAAGAGCAATACTTAAAAATTGTCCCTATTTTGGGGCTTTTGTCTCGCTTGTATGTTTTGCTTTGTCCAGATTTTTTGCTGTAAGAGATTGAGAGGTATTGCTTGCTGCACTTGCTGTTTAAGGAAGATACAAAACAAGATCGCAGCAAGGCTGGCACTGTGGTTGGATTTTAATGCAACATCGGCTTTGGATTTTAAATGTGTTCTGGTCGCCTTGGAGTGCTCTTGTGTTATTTTTTATTTTATTTTAACTGTGTTTTAGCCTTTAGAGCACTTGCTCTCTACTCGCCTGTTTTGTTATTTTTAGTTGGAAAATATTGTCCATTGCCACACCCTTAGTGTTTCTCAATATAGGGAGTGCAATCTGGTTCCTACTTGTTTGCTGATGTACCAAACCACTGACAATGTCTGTTTGAATTGCAATAGTTCTGGACAGGAGAGCATCCTGAAAAGCTTGTAATGCTAAAGGCATTCCTCTCAACTCTAGTACATTGATATGCAAATTGGCCTCTTCAATGGACCACATGCCTTGGACTGTCTTTCCCAGATAATGCTCCCCCCCACCCTAGCTGGGAAGTGTCACTAGTAACCATGGCCTTGGGCTGCAAGGGGACAAATGGATGACAATGTAGCAATTGATCCAATTGGATCCACCACATCAGACTTTTCTTGCATGAGCTGGTAATTCACATTGGAGCGGACAAGGAAGGTTGAAGAATCATCCACTGAGATGCCAACATCGATTGGAGAATTCTCATGTGAAATCTGGCTAGCGAACAAGGATCATCACGGCCACCACTGATCCTAGAGCTTGCAGAACTAGGTGAGCTGAGATTTTGGTACTGCAAAGAATCTTGTTAACTTGTGACCTTAAAGTACGAACTCTGGGAAGGGGAAGGGAGGCTATTATTGACCTTGTGTCTAGTAATGCTCCTATGAATTCTAGAATTTTCAGCTGGCTCTAGATATGACTTCTTGAAATTTATGGTGATTTCTTCTCTTGCCATAAAGAGCTGATGCCTGGTCGGAGCAGTAATGAGCCAGTCGTATGGAAGCACACAGAATCCTTGCAATCTCAAGTGAGCTGCTACAATTGCTACACATTTGCTGAACACCATGGGGGGGCTGTGGTGAGGCCAAAAGGCTTTGCTTTGAACTGATAACGACTGGCTCCTAGCCAGAAGTGTAAGAATCTCCTGGATTGCCTGTTTACTTTTATATGACAGTACACATTCTGGAGATCTACTGAGCACAACTAGTCACCCTTTCCCCAAAAATGGAAGAATGAACTGAACCATAACCATCCAGAACTTTGTCTTTTGAACAAATCTGTTTAGATTGCAGATATCCAGAATTATCTCCAGTCACCTGTTTTATCTGGCACTAAAAAGAATCTTGAGCAAGTTCCAGATTCTTTCTTGTCTGGGGGATCTCTTGGATTACTTGTTTAGCAGTTTTTGTATTTGATTGGCTGCTTGATCCCTCTGACTGGATGGAACACTCTGGATTCTCCTAGAAATTGGAGGAGGATGGGAAAATGGAATTGCATATCCTCTGGATATGATCTTCTGCACCAAAGTATCTTATCTCTAGCCAGGCTCTCTGGTGCAAGGACAAATGACCCCCAACTGCTTCCAGATGGGGACAGTCAGGCTTCCATTCAGGAGTGCTGGAAGGGTTTGCCAAAGAATGGTTCTCTGGACCCTTGAGTTTGTGGGCCTCCACTGCAACAAGGGCAGCAACTACCATTTGAGTTTTCCCCTCTGCCTCTGGGGAAGACCCTCCATGTGTGTCCTGGAAAGATCCTTGTGATTTCTTGAACCACATCTTTCCACCTCCTGGATGACTTCTCGAGAAGGATCTTTGTGGGGTGGAAAAACACACACCCATGGTAGAAAGGGTCTTTCTATCCTTTTCAGACAAGTGGTCAAAAGGAGCATTGACTAAAGTAGACTTAAAGGGCTCTGAAAAGTCATACAAGCACATCCAGGTGTCTCTCCTATGGCAACACCTGAACCCACTGCCCTTGAGATTCCTTCTGCCACATTGGAAAGAAGCTTCATGAATGAGTTCCACATCAACTGAAGGGTTGCCAGCTGTGAAGTGACAAGTCCTTCACCTCCTCAGACAGAGTTTCTGCAAGGATATCAAAGACTTCCTTTATCAGATCCCTTTGTAATCTGGTGAAATGTGCCAGATAGTTCAGAGACCTCAAGGCGAAGGTCCATGAAATGTAGACATGCCTCCCAAGCTTGTCCATTGCCCATGCCTCCTTGTCATTAGGATGAACAGAGAAACTTTCATCAGCCAGTTCCTTTCTGGTGGTCGCTGCTATGACCAAAGCATCAACAGGGGAGCCCTGCCCAGGACTGTTTGTCTTCCAGAGGGGTCATAATTTTATCAGGCTTCCATGGTATGGGCTCAATTGAGTCAGCCTCCTTCCATGCCCACTGCAAGACCAATTCGAGGAGCTCTTCAGCAGGTGGAATCACCCTAAATGTAGATGGGCTGGTACCAAATGCCTCCAGAAGCACTGATTCCTCCACAGGATTGCTGGGCTTCCATCCACCTCTCTGTTTTAGGATTTCAAAGATGTCTCCAAACAAGACAACCACAGAAGGCATGAGGATCCTTCGCCCTCCTCAAAATCTGTGTTTTCAGTGACAGACTCAGGAGAATTTAGAGGCTTCCTCTTGCATATCCTCTTCTGAGGGACTTCTTCAGTGACAATCTGGGGAGGCATCAGAAGAGGTAGAAATACCCAATTGGGTGTCCTGAGATTTTGGCACTGGCTTTCCCTGTGGGAGTGTTAGCTGAGACTCCTGACGCAGACCAGGAGAAGATTACAGAATCAGAGGGGTTAGGACCTGTCTGGGTCATGGAAGCCGACAGGGCTTTTTCCAAAGTCCTAAAGGCTGACCCTCCCAGACAGGTATAGGAATCCAGGACTGAAAGGAGGACTTTCCGATCCTTGGTCCTTCCCTGCTCAGAGGAAAATCACCCTGAGGCAGAAGTTGGAGCTGAACTAATCCCTGCTGAGACTTTGAAGTGTAGAGATGGCTCGGAAGCCCTCAGAATCAACACCTCAGATCCAACAGGGTAGAATAGACTCCAAGAGCTCTACAGATGCAATCGCACTGAGAATTTCAGAGCAAACTTTGGACTGAAGATACAGTGACCTTTGGACCTGAAGAAGACTAGCCTGGACAACTCAGATCCAAGGGCTCCAAACCCACAGACGGAGTCAGAGGAGGAAGAGTTAGAGGTGAAATATTGGATATGTGAGCTTCCTGACCCGAAGGGGTAGCAGCCAAAACAACAACTGGGAGGCTCTGCGCCAAAAGTATCTGTCTTACTATCTTGTAGAGCACAGTGTGTGGTCTCTAAAAAGCATAGCAAGTGACGAATGTGCATATACAGATAGCAGGCATGTGTTGTACCTAGTGCCATTTAGAAAGTGCATCCAGACAGTAAGCATGTGAGAATAAATGCAGTTAGCTTATATACAAGTTACCCAAGTTGAAATTAACAGCTCTAACCATAATATGTTTCTATATAATAAAGCTGCTTGAACGGAACCCATGAAGCTTAAATTTATTACACCCAAGACAAGACAAGTGACTGTATCAGAACCGGGATTCCAGAGATTGATATTTGGAGCCACAAGGTGCAGAGATAACAGTGAAGGTAAATTAACAAACGAGCATGAGACAGAAAAGAACCAAAGGTAATAACTTGCACAAAATTTACTTTATATAAAAAAAAAATAAAAAAAAATGGAGCATTACAAGGGCACAAACCATATTATTAAACAATCGAGAGGTATAAAAAGGTTTATTAATCAAGTGAAATGTTTGAGATTAAGATGTTCAAAGCCAAACGAGCACGTGTTCAAAGCCAAACGAGCACGTGTTCAAAGCCAAACGAGCACGTGTTCAAAGCCAAACGAGCACGTGTTCAAAGCCAAACGAGCACGTGTTCAAAGCCAAACGAGCACGTGTTCAAAGCCAAACGAGCACGTGTTCAAAGCCAAACGAGCACGTGTTCAAAGCAAAGCAGGCAGGTTTAGAGTGAAATGGACACACGAAAAGTATAATGGGCATGGAAAGATTAAAACAGCAAAACAAATATAACAAGGGTAAAAAAGGGCACATTAAGCATAAATAAAGCAAGGCGACTGCATGTTTTTTGGCAAAGTGCTGTGTTTTGGCATAACTACAACTTCGTATTGTATCAAGGGCATAACTACAGTTATCAAAGTGTGTAAAAGTGCTTACAGTGCGTGCTTATTGCTGTCCATATATTTTGAAGAGTTTATCTATTTGCAAAGTGCAACTATTTCGTAAAGTACAGTCAAACTACAGCCATTGCAAAAAGTTTCTTGTGCTGGATGTGTCTATTCGCAAAGAACAGCCATTACAGAGTGTTTCTTAGACTGCAAAGAATTACCTAGCAAAGTACTGCCATTTTGGGAAGTTTCAGTGTGCCATGTACTGTTTAGTCTCAAAGTGCAGTTACTTCGAAATGTTTCTCGCGCCAAGATTCTTTTGCCCAGTTATTCACACAGTTCAGTTATTTGAAATGTTTCTTAAAATGCTGAAAAATGACTTGCTGTACAACAATTTTGAGTGTGTCAAAGTGCCTAAGAAAGTTATTTTTGCAAAACTCAGTTATTCAGAGGCTTGTTGTGCCAATCAGCAAAGTTACAAATACTGGCATAAGTTGTGTGTGTATATTTGTGCATATTAGCAAAATCCTTCATCGGTATGCGTTAATATGGCAGATGGATTTCAAAAGCCCTCACCACTTGTGTTTGATCAGAATATTGCAGTGAATTGGAGAATATTTGAGCAAGGGTATGATAGTTTTATAGAAGCAGCTTATTCTGACAAAGATGTATGCACCAGGGCATTCATTTTGTTAAACCTAGCTGGGTCAGAGGCCATTGAAAGAGAGCATTTATTTATGTATACACCAGCAGTATGAGGAAGAAGGTGAAAATCATCATATTACTGCACATGCTGAATCAAGAGAAGACCCCAGAGTGTTTGAAGTGCAAACTCAGAGAAAAGTGCAATCCCCCAGACAAATATTACATTAGAGAGGCATTTGTTTTACACAAGGTATCAGAAACCAGGGGAAACTTTTGCAGCTTATATTACTGACATGACAAAGCTAAAAGGTGTTGGTTTGGTGACTTAAAAGAGGAGTTAATAAAGGACAGGCTTGTGTGTGGTATTAGTAGTGCTGCTGTGGAAAGATTTTGCTTCATGACGGTGATACAACATTGAGTAACACCACTGAGATTTGTCAAATCCATGAAGTTACAGAAAGATACACAAATATGCTTACAGGTGACAGGAGCATGATTTTAGCAGGCTTCACAGCAAATGTAGATAACATGCAACACAAGGCAAACAGAAGCAGGCCAAAGCACATGGCAGCCACAGCCCGTTAGTTCATCAGGGAAACCAGGTAGTTTTCCAGCAAGTTCTAAGAAAGGAACATGCCCAGTGCAGTACAAGCACAAGTCAGCAAATCCCATTATCCAGGCTTTATTGCTGCTGCAGTTGTGGTGCCAATCATGAGTCTAAAAGAGAAAAATGCTCAGCATTTGGTCAGCAATGCCACAAGTGTAAAAAAAATGGAACAATTTTCAAAAGTTTTGCAAATCAAGTAAACTTCACATAGTTGCAAAGAAAGGTCATTCAAAAAAAACAAACTGGTGAAGTGAAGTTGCAGCAGTCCTCTTTGTATGTAAATGGTGCACCAGTAATTGGTGAAAGGGTCAATGCAGTAAATTTATTGGCAAAGAACGAAGTGTTTTGTACTGTCCACATCAATGGTAAATCCACAGAGCTCAAAGTAGACAAGGGTTCAAAGTGTGATGTTATATCAGTAGACACATTTGCTAAGGTGAAAATTAACGAGCAACTCAAAACCTGGCTAGATGTGTGGAACTTGTTGCTTATGGAGGTGAAGAAATTCACACCGATGGCTCAGTAGTATTTTCATGTTATTTGGCCAAGAACTATTACAACTTGTTATTCTATGTAGTTCAAAGACCCGTGCAGTCATTACTGGTTCTCAGACAGTTTAAGGATGAATCTGCTTTCTTTTACCACAGAAGTTCATTATGTAAGGGCATACCTTAGTTCCAATTTTTCTGAAGCCATTTGCTTACAGTATGCTGATATTTTCTTTTTTTACTAAATATTTTTTTATTATTTCAAATAAGATGTCTTAAGAAACATTGCATGAAATAAAGACAAATAACATTTACAATTCTAAAACATTACTAACTTCAAACCATTATATAACTATTTACATTAGTGTCTATGCAAATAATTGAAATTCTATATTATATAAAATTAGAAACATAAGATGATATATATCTTCTTCGATCTTTTTGAGTATTTCCGGTACTTTCATCCAAGAGTAATAGTAAGAAGTAGATCTTTTAGTCCTGTTCTTCACTGTTAATATTTCCATGTGAGCAACTGTTGTTAAATTCTCAAATTCCTTGAACGTAGGAGAAGCCTCGTTTTTCCAGTGTATAGTTATGATTTTATGTGAAATTGCCAATAGTGACCATAGGATTTTAGTGCCTTTTTTGGTACACAGTTTGGAATAGGAGAGTTGAATAAAATTAAAGACTTTGTTAATTGAAAATTATCATTATAAACAGTCTGAAAAAAAATAGTTAATGGATTTCCAGTACATAGAGACATATACATTCATAAAAAACATGCTGTCAATCTGCTTTTATCTTGGTATGATATCTCCAACATTGATCTTCAATAGAATACATTTTGGCTAACCTATGTGGTGTATAGAAACTTCTGTGTAGATATCTCCAAGTGAATAATTGCCAGCATTTTGATAATGTAGAAAATTTGGAAGATTTTTGAAGATTACTTTTTTCTTCTTCAATTGGAGGATGGTTGTTTATTAAAGTATAATAATCCCAGTATGATTTTTCATGATAGATTTTTGTTTTTTTAACAATTTTATAGATATCAGACAAATAACCTGTACCCTGATAAGGCTGTTTTGTGATAAGAATAAGGTATTCAATGAGTTTTGAAGCTTCATGTCTAACTGAAGGTTGCATTTGTTCTATTTTATTTATAAGAAAATGCCTTCGATTTTGTAAAAACAGCCAATTGCCTTTATTTATATTATAGTTATAAATCATCTGTTCATTTGTTAGAATTTTCCCTTTCTCTATAAGTTGATGCCAAAGAGTAATGTTTCTTCAAGTACATTTATTTTAGATATTTGGAATATATCTTAGAATATTTTGGTGTAAAAGATATAGGGAAAATAAGAAAAATCCAATAATTAATATTTGGTATTTTGTTTATGTTTGAACACTGAAAGTGTAGAGCTTACATAGTTTGATGACCATTTATTATTATTATTCCTTTTCCCTAAAAAATAATCTTTTAACATCCATATAAGGGGTGATGATATTACTGTTAAGTTGTCTTGTATGTGATTATAATTGATTTCTATGTAAATCTACTCATGGGCTTGTTTCCATATAGGTGTGTATGAATTATTTAACCATAGTGTTATGTCTTTAATAACACGAGGTAATATATAAATCAATAAAGTAAATTAATTCCACCGTCTTCCCAATCTGGTAAATGTCTATTTAAGGCTATACGGGGTTTATTTGGAAACCATAGAAAATTTAAAATTAGTTTATTGCATCTTTGAATAATATATTTGTGAGGTGGCAATGAAAAATTTTGTATTAAGTATAATATTTTGGGAAATATGATTATTTTAATAAGATATAATTTGTCTGCTGTTGAAAAGATATATTTATTCCAGTAACCAATTGTTTGTTCTAGTTTGTCTAGTATTTTATTATAGTTAAATATTAGAGAATCTGTTAATTCATTGAGTAGATTTATTCCCAGATATAATAATTTACTTTCTGTTACTATATACTTGGAAAATCTTTTGTTTATATTATTATTATTTTTTTTTTTTTTTTACAATTACAGGGCATAATTTTAGTTTGGTTTTCATTAAATTTTAAGGCAGAAATATTTTGAAATGTATTCATGGAGTTACATAGAGCATTCAAAGACTCATTTGCATCTGAGAGAGTTAACAGTATGCTGATATTTTTGATGACAAGTTGGGGCAAACTTCTAGCTGTGTATTCTATGAAGTTAGATCCAGAGGTCAGTCCAGTAGTTAGACTAGTGAGAAAGTTTCCAACAGCTATGCAAGAAAAAGTCAAAGCTCAATTGGATAAAACGGTACAGAAAGGTGTAATTTGTCTGGTTACAGAACCAACTGAATGGGTGTCATCCATGGTAGCAGCCCACAAGAAAGGCTAAGATGAAATCAGAATATATTTTGACCAAGAGATTTAAACAAAGCATTAGAGAGACCGCATCATCAAACGCGTACAGTCGAAGAGGTTACATCTCTAATACCGAATTCCACTGTTTTTTTCTGCCTTGGATGCAAAAAGTTCATTTTGGTAAGTGATACTTGATCACAAATCCTTATTACTGACCACTTTTGGTACCCCATTTTGGCAGATATAGATTCCTGAGGATGCCATTTGGAATAAATTCTGAAAGTGAAGTCTTTCAGTGTGCAATGGAGCAATTTTTTCTGGTTATTCTTATACCATAATAACAGATTTACTGGTTGGAGGCAATGGTGAAAAAGCATGACAGAAATCTGAAGAGTTCTAGACAGAGCAGAGAAGTGAACTTAAAGCTCAATCCTCCAAAGTGCAAATTCAGGCTACCAGAAGTTACGTATGTAGGTCATTTACCAGCACTGGCTTAAGACCAGAGCCATCTAAGCAATCAGCTATTCTTGAGATGTCAGCACCAGATAATATTCAAGCTCTACAATGTTTCCTTGGCATGGTCAACTATGTAGGCAAGTTCATTCCAGACTTCAGTGAACTGACAGCACCTTTAAGAGAGCTATCTCGCAAAAATGTTACATGGTCTTGGTTGGAACAGTACAGGAAGGCATTTGAAATTCTTATGCAGAAAATTGCCACCCCACCTACATTACGATACTATGTCAATAAACCAGTTCCTCTTGCCTGTGATGCTTCAAAATTTGGTCTTGGTGCAGTTATTCTTCAGGACGGCAGACCAGTGGCCTACACATCTAGAACACTTACCCAACCTGAGATGCAGTATGCTCAAACTAAGAAAGAACTTCTGACAATATTATTTGAATGTTCAAAGTTTCATGGTTATATCTAAAAAATTTTGCTCCAGAGAAAGATTACAAAGAATGATGCTCAAACTGCAAAAGTACAACTTTAAAATGGTCTATACAAAAGCCAAAGTTCTTTATCTAGCTGATACTCTATCCAGATAGCCCAGAAATACAACAGAACAGCACGATACAGAGAATTTTGACTTTGACATAATGGCAGTGCACAGTTTCCACCATGAGACTTGATGAGCTGAGAGATCATACAAAGACTGATCCAATTTTGCAAAAGCTCAATCACTACATTAATGCTGGATGAACATCAAAGCAATCTAGGGTACTACCTGAAGTGCCAACCTATTCTCCTTACAGAGATGAGATGTTGATGGAAGATAGCATTATTTTCAAAGGTCCTAAAATTGCTGTTCCGGCTTCCTTATATGAATATATCCAGATTTTGCACCGTGGTCACCCAGGTTCTGACTCTTACCAAAAGAAGGGTGAGAGAAGTAGTATTTTGGCCTTCACTAGTGAAAGACATTGATAAAGTACTTTCTTGTTCAGTATACAACAGTACTAAACTGCATTTGCAGAGAGAACCACTTCGGCCAAGTCAAGTTCCTGAACTACCTTGGTCAACAGTTGCCACTGACATTCGAGTGAAACAATCAGCATTTCTTAGTATTGATAGACACTTATTCGAACTGGTTTGAGATTGACTTACTACTTAACATCCACTACTGTTATTACGAAGTAGAAATGCCATTTCTCAGTCCATGGTAGTCCACACACACACACAGTTATTTCTGACAATGGCACTCAGTTTACTAGTCAGTTATTTCAGATGTTTGCAAGAGAATGGGACTTTGTAAATGTTACTAGTAGTCCAGAGTATCCACAGTCAAATGGACTAGTGGAACATGCAGTGCAGAGTGCAAAGAAATTACTTGAAAAGTCAAAGCATGACAATACCAACGTCTTTTTGAATCTACTTAATCTCAGAAACATAACCCGTGACGATATACTTGTCTCACCTGCTCAGAGACTTCTATCCAGGCAAACCAGAATAACATTGCCTATTAATTCCAGTTTGAGGCCTAAAGTTAAAAACAGAACCATCAGTGCCCAATTGTTCAAGAAGCATTCTATCCAGAAGTTCAATTATGACAAATCGAGCAGATCTGTATGTCTGTTGAAAGGAGGAGAGACAGTGAGGACACAAGCGGTGAAAGGTTTCAACCAGATTGGTCAGGTAACGGGCATAGGTACAGAGCAGAGATCCTACTTTGTAGAATCAGAGTGTGTGGAGAACAGAAGGAATTACAGGCATCTCCTCCCTGTAGCAGAATTATCACAGCATGTAGACTCTAGATCTCAGAGTGCTACAGACATTGTTCCAGTTCCAGGCCTTGCCATTCCATCTGATTCCAGTCCTGAGAATGTTCCCGATATTCCAAAGATCGAACATTCAAAAGAGACAGCTCTAGTTACGAAGCCTAAATCTCAGTTTTATATCACACAATTTGGTAGCACATCCAGACTGGATGTGAGATATATGGCGACTTGGACACAACTGTACATGCGTACATAGTTTTGCATAATGCATAACAAAAAAGCTATGTGCATTATTTGCATGTTAACTGTTATCCTGTACATTGCATATTTAAAGAGGGAGAATGCAGAGCACAGTGTGTGATGTGTCTTTAAGAAGCATAGAAAGTGATGAACGTGCATGTATAGCAGGCACGTGTTGTACCTAGTTCCATTTTGAAAGAACAGCCTGAGAGTACGCATGTAAGAATGAATGTAGTTAGTTTGTATGTGTTACCCAAGTTGAAGTTAACAGCTATAACCATAACGTGTTTTTACATAATAAAGCTGCCTGAACAGAAGGCACGAAGAATCATCTATTACATCCAAGAGAAGACACTATCCTCTCCACATCTTCTACAGTGAGGCTCCTAGAAGAGGAAGAGGACACCCTGGAAGGAGAATCTGGTCTTAAAAAAAAAAAAAAAAAAGGAGAAGGCACTCTCAATGAGACAGGGTCCACAGATGGGGAGCATCTTGTCCTAGAAAATATGTCCATTATTCTAGGGGGATCAGACATCTTCTGAGCCAATGAAAATCCTTGGTTTTCAGAGACTTCAGATCCAAAGACACACTTTTTACCTTTGTCTGATCCAAGGGTGTCAGATCAGAGAATATAATTTTCTTTTTCTTGGATGGATACTTAGGCCTTTTTTTCTTAAATATTTTTATTAATTTTCCAATGAAATAATTTTGAAACAAGTAATGAAGAATACAGTATATAAATCATGAATACAAAAAAAGGAAAATGAAGGGAATAAAATATAAAACAGTAAAATTAATATCAAACAAACTATTTACATAGGTGCCTAATAATGAGTAAGGAATTTATCTTTGAATTGTAAATAAATCGTATTAACAAATATTGTCCATTTTCTCCATATTTCCATTAATGTCAACCAGGTATTGTAGTATGAGGTTGTTCTATTCTTTAATGTACTGATGTCCATTCGACCACTCAGAGTAAGTTTCTTGAATTCATTAAATGAAGGCCTTTTTCCAGTTGATGGTAATAACCTTTCGAGCTATGGTTAATAAAGTCCAAAGAATTGATCATGTTTTTTGGGAACACATTTGGGTATGGGGGGGGGGGGTTGAATAAAGCCAGTGATTTTGTTAATATGAAATTGCCATTAAAGACGGTATGAAAGAAATAATTATTATTCCAATATAAAAGATTT
Organism: Protopterus annectens; assembly: GCF_019279795.1. Taxonomy (NCBI): domain Eukaryota; kingdom Metazoa; phylum Chordata; order Ceratodontiformes; family Protopteridae; genus Protopterus; species Protopterus annectens. The sequence goes on along the minus strand of NC_056737.1, from coordinate 462,052,656 downwards.
TTACAATCATAAAAACATGTTCCCAGTCTACTTTTGTTTTTCACATCTCCAACATACAACTTCACTGGCAAACATCAGTTTATGAGGAGTAAAAAAAAACTTCTGTGTAAAAATCTCCACAAGAACAGTTGCCAGTGAAGTGACAGTGTAGTTTGTTTTGAAGATTTAAGAATAGATTTTTTTCTCATCGTCCACTGGAGGATGTCCATTTACTAAGGTAAAATAGTTCCTATAAATCTCTGTGATACATTTTTTTTTTAATTTTATAAATGTTGGACAAATAGCCATTTCCTTGAAAAGGTTGATTTGTGATAAACATATATTCAATAAATTTGGGCATGTCATGTCTGACTGAAATTTGCATTACATCTATTTTATTTATGAAAAATTGCCGATTGTAGTCATCCACATATCTTTAGATTGTATTTGTCTATAAGATGATTACTAGGAAGGACCTTACCAAAATCTATTAATTGATGCCAAAATAATAGAGGAGTATTCCTCTTGTTAATTTGAAACGCTTCAAAATTATTACAGGCAAACGCAAATGGAAAAATTAAAAATATCCAAGATTTAACAGTAGGGATTAATGCTCAAATTTTATTTAAGTATAGATACTGTTAAGATTTATATAATGCGATAGAATTTTAATATTTGCATTTTCTAAGATCTATATTTTTAGGATAAAATAAAAGATGTTTGGTAAGATGGATAAATGATCGTGAATTTGATTCTGTATAGATTCTAAACAGATCTGTTCATGCAGTTTCCATATAAGGGAGTAAGATGGGTTAAGCCACAACGTAATAGTTTTTAGTAATGGAAGATAAGGTGCATGTCTCTATATCTGAAAAGTTGATTACGCCATCCTCCAAGTTCACCAAGTGATTGTTTAGAGCAATTTGAGATTTATTTGGAAACTACAGAAAAGTGAATATCAATTTATTATGTTTTTGAATAATATGTTTGGGTGGAGAGAAGAGACTTGTATAAGATATAATATCTCGGGAAATGCAATTGATTTGGTAAAAAATAATCTATCCTCCACTGTAAATAAAACATTTTTTCCATTTAGACATCATTGATTCAATTTTGTTTAAAATATAATTAAATAAGTGAGTCATTTAAGTATTCTGTTAAACTCCTGGACAATGGAATCTTCTATCCTTTGCAATGTATTTGAATTTTTTTTTACTTATGGTATTTTTTTTTAGAATTTAAAGACATATTTTTGTTTTTATCTTCATTAAAATGTAGACCAGAAATGTTTTGTAAATTAATCAGAGTTAAATAGTGTTTGTAAGGAGTGGTTTGCATTGGACAAAGTCAAAAGTATATAGTCTGCAAACAACTGGTTTCACTGGTGATTTGTAGACCTTGAATATTATCTTCATATCTAACATTATTTGCAAAAGGTTCTATCAATAAGACAATGAGCAATCAATAAGACAATGAGCAAAGGTGACAACTTTGTTTAGTTCATTTCATAACTGTAATGGGACCTGACCTGTGAGAACCCAATTTAATATACACTAAAGTACTTTCATATAGGGATTTACTGAATTTATATTCCTCTAAGAGAAGGTATCTCCAGCTTACGGAGTCAAAGGCACCGTTAATATCCAACAAAACTATAGTCAGGTCTGTGTCTTGGTATTTAATATGGTCAATTAATGTTATGCTTCTTTTAAAATTGTCGTATGTGTTTCTCCCTTTAGCCTGTTTAATCTACGTGCACTAATAAGGGGAGAAAATGTTTGATTCTATTGGCATAAACATTTTATAGCCTATATTTTATGGGGGTATGGGCCTATATGAAGAAAAAGAAGTTATGTCTTACCATAACGTTTCACACCTGCGTTGTTGATCTTCTTCCAGTCATCACAAATGGGTTCACAGATGGGTTCAGTTCTGAGCCCTCAGAACAGAGTTGGCCTAATACCAAGCTCGCGTATGCCAAAAACTCTCGAGCTAAGCTGCTACCCACAATGCCCTTCTCCCAGTTAACTCAGATCGAGTTTGCATGCAACATATAGAAGAAAAGGCAGAGGTCATTTCTGTGCAGAAACCCTGAAACACCACAAGGACCCAGAAGATCCACCAGGAGCCTCTGGTGAGGGACGGAGGGAGGGTGTGAGGACTGGAAGAAGATCAACAACACAGATGAAACGTTATGGTAAGATTGTTAATCTTCTTCCCATTTATCATTGATGGGACAGAATCCCAAGCTACTTGAAAACCAGAGTGGCCCTTATGGAAGAACATTCCTGAGTACCACTGAGCCAAAGGCTGCTCTTCCCCTAGAGACCAAATCCAATTTGTAATGTTTGATGAAAGTATGGGGTTTAGCCCAAATTGCTGCTGTGCAAATGTCATCCATGTCATCCATAGAAGCCCTGGAGTGAAAAGCAACAGATGTTAGGGTGGCTCTCGTTGAATGAGCTTTGATACGAACAAGTTTAGATTCATTCGCCAGTGAGTATGAAAAAGTAATGCAATCTCTGAGCCATTATGATAAAGTGACTTTTGATATGGCACATCCGATTTTTGGACCAGAAAAGGAGATGAAAAGTTGATATGACTTGCGGAAAGATTTATTTAGTCCTGTCCAAGTAGAAACATATTCGTCTATGTACGTCTAATGAATGTAGATAGTATTCTCCCTTGTTGGAATAATTATGAAAAAACACAGGGAGCTCATGGACTGGTTAACAGAAGTCAGACACCACTTTGGGGAGAAAAGATGGATTAGTACAAAGAAATACTCTTGTCTTTATGGAAGATTAGATACTGGCTCTTGATGCATAAAGCTTATAATTTCGATATCCATCTAGCTGATGTGACCGTTACCAAAAACAGATTTCCATGATACGAATTTAAGGTCACATGTCACAGCAGGCTCAAAAGGGGGTAGAGAGAGAGAGACTAATACCAGAGAGAGATTCCATGTCTCTACAGGCTGCCTGATTGGGGGTCTGCTATGGAATACTCCATTGAGAAAGGTCTTGCAAAGGCGAGTGGAGATAAGAGGAACACCATCTGAACCATTATGAAAATTGGAGATAGCTGCTAAGTGGACTCAAATCATAGAAGCCGATGCCCCATTGTCAAACAAGTTGGAAAGGTAGTGAAGTACAACAGTGCAGCAGTTGAAAAAAGGTATAGTATCTGATTATTAGACCAGATACAGGACCTTTTCCACTTATCTCTGTAGAGTAATAATATCACGAACGGATGAGGAGAGGGTTTCCTGCCTGGCGACTAGCGGAAGTGGAGAACCAAGCTGTCAGCCTGAGAGTGGACAGATTTGGGGGAGTCAACCCTTGGGGGCGAGAGATTAGTCCTGATGAGTGTCCAGGAACCATGGAGGTTGTAATAGGTGAGGCTGGAGGAAGGGGAATCATACTTGCCAAGGCCAAAAAGGGGCAATGAGGATCACTTTGCATCTCAACAGAATTGCTTTCTTTAAAAATAGGGGTATCAAAGGTATTGGAGGATAAGCATACAGGAGACCCGTGGGCCAATTGTGAGTCAAGGCAACTCTCGGTGACTCCCCGTTTGGGGGAAAGAGGGAAAAGCTGCTGCTGCATTTGTTGTTTGAAGGGGAAGCAAAACGATCGCAGCAAGGCTGGCCCCAACGGCTGAAAATTTCGTCTGTCATGTTCGGGTTGAGAGACCATTTGTGTGGAAGGAGGATGCATCTGCTCAGCCTGTCCACAATCACGGTGGAGCTCCCCGGGATATGCGTTGTTATAAGAAAGCAGTTGGAAGCTATCGCCAAATGCCAAATTCTCATGGCCTCTCGACACAGGGGGTAGGATTTGGTCCCTCCTTGTTTTATGTACCAGACTACAGACATATTTGTCTGACTGGATTTCAATCATTCCCAATGGAAGGAGCAGATGATGTGCTTGCAACACCAACAGCACCGCTCTCAACTTCAGGATGTTGACATGCAAGTTGGCCTCCAAGCTGGACCACGTGCCTTGGACTATCTTTCCCTGATAATGGCCCCCTCCACCCTATCAGGGAAGCATCCGTGGTCACCGTGGTGTTGGGTTGAGGAGTCTGGAAGGGGCACACCAAAGAATTCTGTCTATCCTCATCCACCAAAGATGATCTTGCTTGCAGGAATTGGTGATGTGGATCTGTGAGTTTAGAGGATGAAGACTGGATACCCACTGGGACAAGTGGAGCCATTGTAACAGTCTCATATGCAATCTTGCCAGAGGAACAATTGGGATGGCTGCTGCCATAGATCCCAGAGCCTGTAGAACTTCCCTTGCTGACACCTTCCTTTGACACAGTATCACTTGCACTTGTAATCTTAACCTCTGAAGCCTGTGAGGTGGGAGAGAGACCCGGCTTGTTTGAGTACTGAATACTGCTCCTATTGCTGGGTAGGATGAAGACTCGATTTCTCCAAGTAGACTGTGATGCCTAAAAACTCCACCAGTGTGAGAGTAGTGGAGGGCCATGATCAGTAGGCGCTTGGTGGGAGCGGAGAGGAGCCAATCATCTAAATATGGAAACACCTGGAATCCCTGAAGTCTCAGATGAGCTGTTATCACTGCCAAGCATTTTGTGAACACTCTGGGGGCAGTCAAGAGACCGAATGGCAGGGCTCTGAATTGGTAAAGATTGGCTCCCAGCCAGAAGTGAAGGAGACTACTGGTGCGCTTGTCCATTTTGATGTGGTAATACACATCCCAGAGGTCTATCGAGCACATCCAAACACCCTCCTGAAGAAGAGAGAGAATGGATTGTATCGTGACCATGTGAAATTTGGTTTGAACCACTGATTTATTTAGTTGGCCGAGATCCAAAATGGGTCTCCAGTCCCCGATCTTTTTTGGCACCAAAAAGAATCTAGAGTAGAAACTGGATCCGCACTGGTCTGGGCAGACTGGTTGGATGACTGGTTTTTGACACAGCTTTCTTATCGCTGAAGCTGCGTCTTCCTTTTGACTGGGTGGAACATCAGGGAAGGCACTTTGAAGGTCTTGGGCAAGATATTAGAGGGATGTAATAGCCTCTGAAAATTATTTTCTACACTCACCAATCATTTGTAATAGAGTGCCAGGCAGTTTGGTGCAGAGAAAAAAGAGCCCAGACTGCTTCCAAAGGAAAGCAATCGGGCAGTGCTTCAGGAGTGCTGATAAGGCCATCCAAAGAAAGAATTCCTGGAGTCTTGGTTTCGGGGAACCCCTCTGCCCCTAAAGGGGCATCTTCCACCACTGGAATCCATACTGCCTCCAAGGAATCCTCACTACGTGCACTGTGAATAAGGCCTCGAGATTTTTTGTGCCATATCTTTCCACTCCATTTCCTGGAGAAAGAGCACTGAGATTTGGAAAAACGTAGGCCAATGGCAGACAAGGTCCTTCCGTCTTGTTTGCACCTGGCTAGTGTGTCCTTCTTATAGTGTATAGGTAGTGGTGTTGCGGTAGCGTTGTCGCCTCACTGCAAGACGTTGTCGTGTTCGATTCTCAGCTACAGCGTCTTCTGTGTGGAGGCATGCATGAATGGGCGTGCCCTTTGTTGAAGGTTGTGCGTCAGGGTTGGTAACTCGGCACGTAAAAATCCACTACCAAACATTAGCTGACCGGAGTTCTGCTGTGGCGACCCCTAACCAGGATAAGCTGAAAGACACAACAACATAACATATATTTCTGAGATACCTTCAGTAGTATTTACTTCAAGAAATATCTATTTCATTTAAACAGAATTCTTTAAACTCTTTTAGGTTTATGTATGATGGTATTCTAGTGACAGCAGGGGAGTAAAATGGGACAAGGTCTATTTCAAATACTAATGTGTTGTGGTTTGATAAAGGGCAGACTATTAAACTCAATCTAATTTTGTGATTAAATCATTTGAAACATAAACCCTATCAATTTGGGAGTGGGATTTGTGCCCATGTGAACAGAAGGTGAAACCCATTAATATCTTTAAAAATTACTGTATCAATAAATTTCAAAACAGCTCTTGACTTAGGAGATTTCGTTTAGAGAGAGTCAATAGCTTTGTCATCCACGATACAATTAAAATCTCCTGCTATTATTAAACTACCTTTGGCATAATGGATATCTTCAAAATGACATTAACTAACTGTTTTAGCTCCAACCCCCGGGAACCAGTATAAATTATCTCAAGTGCAAATTTCCTTGTTTATTTCAAGAAATACTAAGCAGAACATACCAGAAGTATCATAAGTAGATATTATTCTAGGAGAAAGAGTAGAGTTTCTAATTAAAACAGCTACTCCTCTTTTTTTCTGTTGGAATTGAGAACTTGCTAATACTGTGTAATTATTAAAATTTAACTTTAGTCATCATTTATAAGATGCGTTTCTTGAAGAAATACCAATTGAGGTTTATGCAAGTTAAGGTACTCGAATAAACTTCCCTTTTTAATGTTATTTAGACCACCGACATGGATAGACGCTTCACATTATTAGTGTAAATAGGAGTTTATATAGGAATGTGAGGTAGAGACATTTGATAATAGCTGTGTAAAATAAGAAAATGTCAAATATTCTTATGTGAGAGAACTTTATACATTTCTGTTAGACACCCAGGAAAGTACAGTCATGTACACTTACCATAAATGTAGATGAAAGTGTATTCACTGTTGCAGTCATCAATTGAGTTATCCCTGCTGGGTAGCCCTCGGCCGGCCTGAATGCCAGAGTAAAGGATTTCCTTACTGCATCAGCTGTCCTGAGACTGTGGCTGACATCAGGTCATCAGGGGTAAAAAGGATAGCAGCTGATGCTATTACATCAGATTTTCTTGCCCCCCAATAGGCAGGAGCCCCTAAGATGATAAAGAAAAGTGGGGGGAAGGTGAGAGGGAAAAAGGACTGCAACAGTGAATACACTCAAACATCTACATATATGGCAAGTGTACACAACTATACTATGTTCTTCGTGTTTCACTGCTGCAGTCATCACTTGTGGGAAGATTCTCAAAGCTGAGGAAGTGGGTGGAGGCATGCTATATAGGTTATGGGGATGCTAGCATGCCCTGCAGGATTGCAGATGCAAATCCTGCCCTGGTTTTGGAGAATGTAGACAGCTGGTAGTGCTTGGTGAAAGTGTGGATAGATGCCCATGTAGCAGCCTCCAGAATATGTTTGGTAGGAACCCCTCTCAAGAAGGCCATGGACGTAGAGGCTGCTGTCGTGGAATGAGATCTGATGGATTTAGGATAACTTCATGGAAGGCATAGCAGAAATGTATGCAATGAGAGATCCATTTGGAAATAGTCTGCTTTGCAATGGGTTTCCCCTCTGCCCCGGGGGTGAACAAAACCAGTAGCTGGTCAGTTTTTGACTGATTTGGTCCTGTCAAGGTAAAATCTCAATTTTCTGTGTATGTCCAGGGTATGCAGAATTTTTTCTTCTTTATTGGTAGGTTTAGGAAAGAAAGTAGGTAGGTGTATGGTCTGGTTGAGGGTTACATCAGAGACCACCTTAGGCATAAAGGAGGGGTTGGTTCTCAGAGAGATCCTGTCCATGTGGAAAATGAAGGGCTCAGTGGCCATAAGGGCCTGGAGCTCAGATACCCTCCTGGCAGAAGTGATGGCTAGCAAGAAAGCAGTTTTCCAAGAGAGAAACTTGAGATCTGCTGGGGATGCTGGCTCGAAAGGGGGTACAGTCAACTTTTCAAAACAAAGTTTAGATCCCAAGCTGGTGCAGGTGGCCTTCTAGGTGGTCTGATGTGAGCCAAACCTCTGAGGAACTGTTTTAAGAGGTGTTGAGAGAACAAGGGCTGCTCCATCTGGACATAGGCTAAGATAGCCGAAGCACGAGTCTTGATAAAGGAGTAAGACGATCCCTTTTCTAGAATCTCTGCCAGGTAGTCCAGAAAGTACAGTTGTGTACACTTACCATAAATGTAGATGTTCAAGTGTATTCACTGTTGCAGTCATTACATTTGGGTAATCCTGCTGGCAGGTTGCCCTCAGTCAGCCTGAATTCCAAAGTCTTGGGTCCTGCGTCGGCTGTCGTCTCCCCTTCCCTGACGTCAGGTTGTCAGGGGTATAAAAGCAGCAGCAGACGCCATTTTCTTTAGTTTCGCTTGCCCCAGATGTCAGGTGCCCCCTAAAAGGGTAGCCAAATTTTCTATGTATATATAAAATTACATTCAGCAATATAAACATTACCTTCATCCACAAGCAAATACACCACATAGGTTGTATAAATCAGAGAAGGAAAGATAGGTTCCATCAGAAGAAAAGGGGGGAATGGTGGGTGGGTAACTTGGACTGCAACAGTGAATACACTCTAACATCTACATTTACGGTAAGTGTACACAACTGTACTATGTGTTTCACTGTTGCAGTCATTACATTTGGGTAAATTCCCAAAGCTATGGTTGGGAGGGCTGGAGCTAAACAGCATTAGGAGCGGCTAAGAGACCCTGCAGAACTGCAGTGGCAAAGCCTGCCCTGGATTTAGAGTAGAGTGGCAGATGGTAGTGCTTTGCAAAGACATGCACTAAACTCCAAGGAGCTGCCTCTAAAATGTCCTTAGTTGGTACTCCCCTGAGAAAGGCTGCTAAGTGGCTGCAGCTGTGGTGGAATGTGGCCTAATGCCCTTAGGCACTGGCTTGCCATGGTATAAGTAGCAGAAATAAATGCAGTGGCCTATCCACTTTGAAATAGTCTGCTTTGAGATAGCCTTTCCTTGTGATCCTGCAGCATATGCCACTAGTAATTGCTCTTTCTGAAAACTTTGGCTCTGTCAAAGTAGAATCTAAGCTGTGTACGTCCAAAGAATGCAGAATTTTCCCCCCCTTGTTCTGTGGATTTGGATAAAAAGTTGGCAGATGAATGGTTTAGTTAAGAGCCACACTGGACACCACTTTACGCATAAATGTTGGGTTTGTCCTCAGGGAGACCCTGTCAGGATAAAAAATAAGGTTCAACAGCCATGAGTGCCTGTAGCTCTGAAACTCGTCTTGCAGAAGTTATTGCTAGGAGCAGAGCTGTTTTCCAAGATAAAAACTGTTATATCAGCAGTATCAGCTAGTTCTAAAGGAGGCAGGGTGAGTTTTTCCAAGACATAGTTGAGGTCTCATGCAGGCATTGGTGATCTCCTTGGAGGCCTTAAATTTTTGGCTCCTCTGAGGTACTGTTTTAATAAGGGATGAGAAAAGATTGGTGGCTTTGCATTGTAATGAGCCGAAATGGCAGAGGCATGAATTTTAATAGATGAGAAAGATGGGCCTTTGTCCAGCATCTCAGTTAAGTATTGTAAAATCTGAGGAATATTTGGCACAGCTGCATCTGTTCCTTGTGCCTGTTTCCAAGCACAGAATCTCTTCCATTTTCCAGCATAAGATTTTCTAGTACTAGGCCTTCTGGCTTCCAAAATGACATCCATCACAGCTTTGCTGAGAGGTTTGTTTTGTAGGACTACATTATCCACAATGCTGCCAGGTTTAAAGTCCTGAGTTGGCTGTGCAGGATCTGATTGTTTTGCTGGGACAGTAGATGCGGTACTTGAGGTAGGGTCCAAGCTGGGCATTGAGACAAGCTCCTTAATATTGGGCACCAGTGCTGGCGGGGCCAGTCTGGTGCAATCAGTATCATCTTTGGCTTCTCCTGTCTGACCTTTAGGAGTATTCTGGGGAGGAGAGGCAGAGGGGGAAAGGCATATACTGATAATTTTTTCCAGCTGAAGGATAGGGCGTCCACTTTCCATGCTTGTCTGTGATAAATCCTTGTGCAGAATCTCTTTAGTTGATAGCTGTGAGGGGAGGCAAACAGATCTTTGTCCGGGGATCCCCATTTCCTTGTTATCATGCTGAAGACTTGTGGATCCAGCTGCCACTCGTGGGGATCCATGAGGTTTCTGCTTAGTTGGTTTGCCAGAGTATTTTTCCTTCCTGGCGGGAATTGTGCCTGCAGATGTACTTGATAAGTCAATGCTGTGTCCCACAAGGTCATGGCTAGTCTGCAAAGGGGGTAAGAATGTGTGCCCCGTTTGTTTATATACCACATGACCGTGGCGTTGTCTGTCTTTATCAGTAGTTGTCCAGGATGAAGCAGGTCCTTGAAGGCTGTCAGGGCATGTCTGTCTTTATCAGTAGTTGTCCAGGATGAAGCAGGTCCTTGAAGGCTGTCAGGGCATTTTGAACAGCTAGCATCTCTTTTTGATTGATATGTAGATGCATCTGGCTTGAGGGCCATGTTCCCTGAATGCATCTTCCTGCCATGAGGGCCCCCCAGGCATAATCTGATGCATCCGTTGTTAATGTCTGCCTGGCTGGGGGTAATGTGAATGTTTGTCCCTTGTTTTGGAGAAAAGCCTTTGCCCACCATCGAAACTCCTGTTGCAGGCAGGGAATGAGAGTAATTATAGCTTCCACGCTGTGGCAATGTTGAGTCCAAACACTTTTTAGGTACCATTGAAGTTTCCTCATATGCAGTCTTGCATATGGAATGAGTAGGATGCACAATGTCATGAAGCCCAAAGCCTGCAGAATTTTTCTTTCAGATAACTGGGCCTTTTTAGACAACATTTTGAAATAGGTAGTCAGTTGCCTTTGTCTGGCGTGAGATAAGCCATCTGGGCAGTTGTATTTAAGTTTGCACCCAGGAATATTATCTCGAGAGGGTACTTCTTTTCATTGACTGTGTACCCTAGGCATGTTAGAAGTTTTTTCACAAACGCCAGATGCTGCAGAAGGATGTCCTTGTTCTCTGCTGGAATGAGACAGTCGTCCAAGTAAGGATATATTTGTATTCCTCTTAGTCTGCAGAAAGCAACTACTGGTGCCAGGCACTTTGTAAAGACCCTGGGTGCAGTAGATAAGCCAAAGGGCAGTGCAGAGAATTGGTAATGCATTGAGCCAGCCTTGCATCTCTGGTATCTTCTGCATATTTGTCTGATTGGGACATGCAGGTATGCCTCTTTTAGGTCTAAAGTTAGAAGCCAAGCGTTCTTGCCCAGCATGGGCAGAAGTTGCTGCAAAGTCAACATTTTGAATTTTGGTATATCCAGGAATGTTTTCAGAATTGATAGGTCCAGTATTGGCCTCCAGGCCTTGTCCTTTCTGGGTACCAAGAACAGTCTTGAGTAAAATCCTTGTCCCCGCTCTTGCTCTGGCACTTGTTGAATGGCCCTCATATTCATGAGGGATGAGACTTGCTTTTGTGCCTCTGCCCATTGATTTTTTAGCAGATCTGGCCAGCTGTTTGCCTTTGGCAGGGTATGGAAATGGAACTTGTAGCCTTGCGACATATTTAGAACCTACGTGTCCTGGGTTATAATGCGCCAATTATGAGAAAAAAAATGCTAATTTTCTCCCTAAGGGTGCAGTCAGGAAGTAAGTGCTTGGTGTAGGCAGGGGGAAAGTCATTGGGACTGTTTCCTGCAAGGTTGTGATTTGTCTTCTCCACTTTTGGAGGTAGAAACACCCCATTGCTTTGACCTGTATGAACCTTGCGCCTGGGATCTGCCTCTAGGGCATCTGGGTCCGCCCCTTTGAAGTCTGTCTGACACAGGAAAGGACCATTTCTTTGTTGGCCAGTGTCTACTAAACCTAGGCGGTTGTACTTGTAAGAAATCTTTGACCGTTTGCATAGATTTAGCCTTATCCTCCATTTTCTTTAACACTTCTTCTGCCTTAACACCAAATAAAGAATCATGTTGTAAAGGTGCATCTAATAATTTGACTTTAACATGATCAGGCAGATTTTGTTCCTTTAACCAAGCATGCCTTCTAATTACAGAGCCTGTAACTGCGGCCCTGCAGAAGGCTTCTAAAGAATCAAAACCACATTGGAAAGTATGATTTCCAACTTGTTCAGCTGCATGCAATATATCCTGCATTTCCTTGTTTTCTGCACATTCAGAGTTTAACATTTTCTGTTTAAGCAATGCCATGACATGTTGCTGATATTTGAGCATATGAAACAATTTAAGGCCCTTATAGCCAAGGCAGCAGATGTGAAAACCTTTTTTTTCCCCATTTATCCAGTGCCCTAGAATCCCTGTCAGAAGGGGTAGGGTTTTTTGCAGCGGAAGTCTTAACTCCCTTGGGACCCTGAAAAACAGTTTCTGGGTCTGCAGCAGGGTTTTTAAAAAGGAATTTATGTGAGTCAGGTACCCTGTAATATCTGTCAGGCTTAACAGGAGCTGGAGGCAAGGAGTCAGGGGTAAGGCTAGACTCCGAAAACACATCTACAATGTAACACAGGAGGGATGGCTAGTGGCTTGTGCTGAGGTAGTAACAGGAAATCCCAGAGCCTCTTTTTAGATTCTGAAAAATCTTGGCTCTCCCAGTGGAAATGCTCCCTCATGGTATGCAAGGTTTCCCCAAAAGAATAGCCCTCAGGAGGAGAAGCTGAAGGTATGGAATCTTCAGCATCAGAAAACTCATAGGGGGGGGGGGGGAAGAATATTCCTGATCAGAAGAGGAATCAGAAGAAATGGAAACCTGATCTGAAGATTCATAGTCAGTCTCTTGCCTAGGCCGCTTATCAGGAGGGGGATGGGAACCCCTGATCAAGGTAATAAAGTCTTCGGCCATTTTAAGCATCTGTTTTTTGGACATGGAGGCCTGTCCACGTGGCTCTTGAATTTGCTTTTTTGCCTTTGAAGGTGCTTTAGTCTTTGAATTTGAAGTCGGTTTAATGTATAGATGTTTGGGTCTGAATACGCCCTCAGAAGCCAGTGCCTGCTCAGTGGCTCCGGACCCATCTAAAGGAATAGCGTCCGAGGCAACAATACCTTGAGTTTCCAGTGGCATGGCCGACTCCACGTGGGAGTCTGTAGCAGCCTGCGACTCTAAAGTAGTGGTCATCAGGGGCTGCAAAAGCGCTTCACTGAGAACCGGTGAACCGGAGACTGGCTTAGGAGAAGCTTCGTCGTCGGGTTTGGGTCTCGGCTGTCTTTCTTTTTCTTTGCAGTTTTTGTGAACTCCGGTAGTCGGATGGCTTTCAGACATTTCTGGATAATTAAACCTGCATCCAAAGTAATTTAAAGCAAAATCATACCAATGCTTAACAGTGCGTTGGTTAAATCTAGCAGAAAACCAACAACCCAGAAAGTTATGATCAGGGCCTAGGCAAGGAATACAGTAAGAATGAAAGTCCTTATGAGGTATTTGCTTCCCACAAGAAATGCAATTAACTTTTTCTGACATCGGTTCTGGAGCAAGAAAAAAAAGTTTCCCCAACGTGGTACTTAGCTTTATAGAAGACTTCGGATCTGAAATTCGAACTTGAAAATCTCAGGAGTCAGCCGACCAGCAGTTGCGAACTGCTTCTGCTTCTGGCACTGCGCGGCAAGAAAGACTAAAGAAAATGGCGTTGGCTGCTTCTCTTATACCCCTGACGACCTGACGTCAGGGAAGGGGCGACGACAGCCGACGCAGGACCCAAGACTTTGGAATTCAGGCCGACTGAGGGCAACCTGCCAACAGGATTACCAAAATGTAATGACTGCAACAGTGAAACACGAAGAACATCCAGTGGTAAAGATGCATTGGCACTGTATGTGCTTCTGGTGCTGCACCAGCAGGTGAAACTTTTCCATTTTGCGGAATAAGATTTTCTGGTGCTGGGTCTACGGGTTTACTTAATGTCTAACACTTGCTTGCTGAGCATGAAGTGTTATCCTTCTTTGTGGAATCAGCCATGCGGTTAGCATGAGTGTGACAAGGTCTGGGTGCAATAGCTTCCGTATTTGTTGTGTGAGAAGGTCTACTGTGGGGGGTAGGAGAATGGGACGGTGTATGCTCAGACTGAGAAGCATGGAGTACCAATGCTGCCTCTGCCATTCTGGGGCAATTAGGATAGCCCCTGGCCCTTCCTCTCTAATCATAAGCAGCACCCTGGGTATCAGAGGTAGTAGGGGAAAGTGTACACAAACAGGCTGCCCCAGTGGAAGGAGTGGGCGTCCACCCTCCAAGCTTCTGGATGAAACTCAAAGCAGAATTTGGTCAGTTGGCAGTTCTAGTAGCTTGCAAAAAGGTCTACATCTGGTTTCCTCTATATTTGACTGATCTTTAGGAAGGTCTCCCTGTGCAACCGTCACTTGTGGGGATCCATGTGTTTTGCATCCCTGGAAGGTATTGTGTTACCAGATGCAGTTCCAGATTTGAGGCTGACTGCCAGATTTTCATAGCTAAGGTGTCACAGGGGATGAGAATGTGCCCCCCCCCCACTTGTTGATGTACCACATGACAGTAGTGTTGTCTGTTTTGATTAAGAGTACTCCTGGTGACAGATGTTCTTGGAAGGTTAGGATTGCTCTATGTACTCCTAGCATTTCTTTTGGGTTAATACGGAGACCCTGAACCTCCTGTTCCCAAAAGGCCTGAGTTCACAGTAGTCCTTTGTGAGCTCCTCATGCAAGGTCTGAGGCATCTGTGGTTATGGTTTGGTTGTGTGGCTGAAGGACAAAGGGTAGGCCCTTGTTCAAAGTGCAAGCCTCAGCCCACCATAGGAGCTCCTTCCCTAAACAAGGAATCAGAGGGAGCTGGTATTCCAGTGACTGGGAGTGTTAGCACCAGAGGTTCCTTAGGTACCACTGCAGTTTTCTCAAGTGCAGTCTGGTCTGGCAAGGTGTACCAGCAGGGATGCAGGAGGCTATGTATCTCCGGGCTTGCAGGATTTTTTTTGGCAGTGAGGTGGGTTTTGTGGGCGAAGTTGGACTGTAGAAAGGCCTGCTTCTGTGGGGGGACGACGGCCATTTGTGTTTACATATCTGGACAGGTGCCCAGGAAAGGTGATCTTTCCTGTGGGCTGCAAATGGGATTTCTCCAAGTTGCTGGTGAATCTCAGTGAAGTTAGTAGGGTCTGAACAAAGGGGAGGCCCTGCAGGAGTTTTTCCTTGGTTTATGCCTGTATGACGAAATCATTGAAATAGGGATAAAGGTGTATGCCCTTCTGTCTGCAAAATACAATGACTGGAGCCAGGCACTTGGTAAAGATTCTGGGAGCAGTGGATAAGCCAAAGGGCAGGGCAGAGAACTGAAAGTGTTGGAACTGTGCTCTGAATCTATGGTAACTCCTGCAGGACTGTGATAGGGATATGCAGGTAGGCATCCTTCAGATCTAGGGTCACTAACCAGGCTTGCGGCAGGAGCATAGGTAGTAGTTTTTGCAGGGTCAGCATCTTGAATTTTGGAACCAGGTGGGACAGACTCAGGGTGGAGATAGGATAGGGTGCCAGGTGCCCTGTTTCCTGGGAACCAGGACCAGTCTTGAATAAAATCCTTTTCAGGACTGTTCCTTTGGTACAGGTTCTACAAGCACCTTGGGCATAAAGCTTTCTGATCTGACGAATAGCTTCTGTCCTCTGATTTGCAGGGACATCTGGGCAACCTGACCTTTTTGGCTTTTCTTTGAAATAGAATCTGTACCTGTTGGTAACATTTCAGGACCCATAGATCTCAGGGAATGGCCTGCCAGTTTCCTAGAAAGAGGGAAAGTCTTCCTCCTAGCTTGTTTGGTGACATGAGGGGCAGAGGGAAGGGGAGAGAGTCAATGAGAGTCCTTGGTGAAGGGAATGGGCTTAGAACTCTCTTGCCTAGGAGCAGCAGTGGACCACTGCCTGAGTCTTTGTTGGCTATGGGACTGATGCCTAGGGTTTCTGTCTCTGTGTCCTTTCTCTGGACTGGTTTTGTCTGAGAGGGAAACAGTGTTTAGTGGGGATGTTTCTGCTGAAACTCAAGAGGTTGCACCTGTAGACTTGGCTTTGTCCTCCATTTTCTTAATGACCTCTTCCGCTTTAGGACCAAACAACTGGTCTTTATCTAAAGGTGCGTCTAGCACTTTGGATTTTACCTTGTCAGGCAAAGGCTGCTCACTTAACCAGGCATGCCTTCTGAAAACTGATCCTGTGACTGCAGCCCTGGTAGAAGCTTCTAAGACACCAAAACCACAATGCAAGGAGTGTTTGGCTACCTGAGAGCTAGACTGTATGACATCTAATAATTCTCTGGGAAGTACTATTGTCAGGAATGGAAGATAACTTCTGTTTAATTAGTCTGAGGACATTCTGCTGGAATTTCAGCATATGAAATTGACAATTTAAGGCTCTTACAGCTAAAGTGGCTGAGGTGTATACCTTTTTTCCCATTCTGTCTAAAGCTCTGCTTTATCAGCTGGGCTGGGCTTTTTTGATTAGCCCACCCTAGCTCCCTTAGGGCCTTGAGTAATTACTTCAGGGTCTGCAGTAGGGTTTTTAAAAAGATATTTGTGGGCGTCTTGCACCCTGTAATATCGGTCTGGTTTCCTGGGTGCTGGGAGGAGAGAATCTGGTGAAAGGGCAGATTCTAGAAAAACATTGTCCACTACATCCAGGATAGGAGGAATTTGTATTTATTTATTTTACATTTGTTGACCGGGCTAGTCCAACTGGATACATGTCCATTTTCAGTTGAGGCCTGGGGAGAAAAGCTCCACAAAAACAATATTTATACTATGTGACATTTACAAATGCTGGTACATTTACATATTTTTACCATTCATTACATTTCATTGCATTTCTGGTAACAGAATCATGTTACATTTCAGCTATGGTTAGCCATTCAAAGATAACTCTAACAACATTTTTTAAATATAGAAGCACACTCTCTTTAAAGTTTACAGAAAAGTAACTAGCTTATACAGGTATGGTAATTAGTACCCAGAGAAAACTGAGGTAGTAATGATTTAGGAATGGCTTAGAGGCTTATGCAGGTCAAGGAATTATCTCTCTATTCTTAGACTGAGGGTAATCTTGGGCCTCTCACTGAAAGTGTTCTCTCAGGAAATTTAAGGTTTCCCCAAAAGAAAGGTCCTCCGGGGGGGGGGGGGGTGACAGAATGGGGTCATCAGCAGAGTCCTCAAATGCTGCAATGGGCTGGTCTTCCATGTCTGAGATTCTTCTGATTCCTGGTCAGTGAGGACCTCAAGGGAGGTGTGTCCCTTTTTCTTTTGGCTGGGGTGGAAGGGTGTGGCTGGCTTCCCCTAATAAGAGTCATCAAGTCTTCTGCCATTCTGAGCAGCTACTGTGATTGAGAGGCAGGTTGGCTTGGTTGTAGGTCAGTGGGCTGGTTCCTTGGGGAGGGATCTTTTTGGGGTAGTCTTAGGCTTGGGCCTGGACAGGTCAGTAGTCTTATACATAGTTTAACTGGCGGCATTGTCATAGGTCTAAGCCTGGCTTCGGTTGTCAGAGGTTTCTCAGTGGAAGTCAGTGCCTGCAAAGTGGCTCCGGACCTGACCGTGTGAGGAAAAAGGTGACATACCAGTAGGGGAGGTGGATCTGACGGCATACTGGACTCTGGTCTCGTAGAGGCCTGCAACAGTTCCTCTGCTGGTGTCAGGGGCTGTGAAGGCACCAGAGTTCAGCTGTAGCACTGAGTTGAAAAACACCAGGTAGCAATGAGTTGAAAAATACCAGACTTTTGACCAGAGTCATCAGAGGGCCTAACCTTTTGAGGCATATCTTTATCCTTGCCTTTTTTCTAGGTAACTCAGTAGCCAGCTGAGAGACTGGCACCATACCGCATTGAAAAAAAAAGGCTCACTAAAATGCCTCGCTACAATTTCAGCTCTTCTTCTTCTTATGGTTCTAGCATTAAACAGGGCACAGAACCAACATCCGGGGACGCTGTGGTCTGAACAAAACAAGTGACACAGAGAGAATGGAAGTCTAGGTGTGGGATCTGCTTTCCACAACTGAGACAATTATTGACTTTCTCTGACATCGGTTAAAAGCAAGAAAATGTTCCCCAATGGGGTACTTGGCTTTAGACAGTTTTCTTCACACTGGCAACTGCTGACCGACGCACTCACAAAACTGCTTCGGGCTCCATGGCAAGAAAGACTGATGTAATGGTGTCAGCTCCTACCCTTTAGAGCCCTGATGACCTGACATCAGCCATAGTGTCAGGACAGCTGACGCAGGAGGGAAATCCTTTACTCTGGTATTCAGGCCAGCAAAGGCCTACCCAGCAGGGATAACCCACAAGTGATGACTGCAACAGTGTAACACGAAGAACATCTGAAGGTTAAAAAAACTTGACTTAAAACATCGAATTATAAAACCAATACTCAAATCTATGAAGTTTATAACGTCTTGCCTGTGTAGAAGAGCTACCCAAGCAACCCCTCTATCCATACCTTCTATATACAAGAGCTCTCTGCCTAAAGGTTATGCATATACTGAATATTATAATTTTAAAAACTGAAAATTCAGCTTAAAAGAAGGTTATGCATATACTGAATATTATAATTTTAAAAACTGAAAATTCAGCTTAAAAGAAGATAAATGGCATTTAAATTACAGATCAAGTCAGGTGAATATGTATAATACTTATACAAGTCGTGGACTAAGCTTGGATCATAAAAACACATAATAATGGAAAGAGATGGCTCCATTACAAAAACTACAGTATGTAACCAGAACATTGATGCAGAACACAGTATTGTTTTATAATTTTTTCACATTTCAAATAATTTACTTTCCTCCCAATATTCTATTACATTCAAAATGATATGGATGCTTGACAATGAAATTCTTTCAATATGCATTCACTACAGTAATACAGCAACAGAAACCTCAACATACAAAAAAATTAAACATATTTTGCTATATACATTCTTAGCTTGGCTTCATAGCTCATTAAGAGGCATTATTTGAGACATCTGATAATCAGAAACCTTAGATTACATTTCGGTGAAATTCGGAGTATGTAAGGACATTTAATTGTCTTGTTAAACGCTTGACCCTTAAATGCCATTTATGAACGGGTCTATGACAACCGATTGAATAAAATAAATATCAAACAGATGGAAAATCAAAAACGCAGGTGATAAAAACCCATTTTGTGAGGGGCACAAATATATATACTAACTCAGAGATCGCACTACAGTGAGGAAAGGGCAAATTTACCGATTTTCACTATACCTTGATCTCATAAAACAGGTTTCTAATCACCAGCGTTTTCGATTTATTGTCTGTTCGATATTTAGTGTATTCGATCTACTGTCATAGACCCTTTATGAACATACATACAACTTAACTGAAAACTGGTTCATTAGTATGTCAAATGCAGTATTAAATATGTAATTGGAATTATTAAATTATCACCACCTTGCTGAGTTATACGTGAAAATATTTTAAATGAAGTTCCTATCACACTCAGTCTCTTATCACCATTTTTTTTCTTTTCTCTTACTCTTTTACTTTCCCTTAATTTCATGTTGTGAACCACAATATATTATATCCACTCCAGAAAATATAAAGCCTACTCTGCCCAATATTGCAAAATGTTTAAGCGCCATTAAATTGTTTATGGGGAACTGCCACTGAAGTATAGTTCTACTCACAAAGGGATGCAGAATTTAATAACACAAAAATTTGCACTTATTGTGCTCAACATATACTGAATAAATAAATGGACTTGAAGCATTCAGTCCTCTCTAGCCAGCATAAAGCAAACCCTTCCAGTCCCTAAATTAACTTCTTAAAATTTCTCATTAAACACTGTGGCAAAGTGTATAAATGTTCTACTTTTCACAAATATTCCGATTCCTGTTAAATAAACTTGTAACCATTTAAGCCCTTCTCAAATATTTGTTAACTATATTATCTGCCTTCAAATATCATTTTAATATTGACGTTAAGTGACTTCTCTGTATTCTTATATTTAATTAGTACACTACTAGCAAGACAGTCTCCAATCAAGATATTAAACATGGGTTTGCATTGCTAACAATGTGGTACACCATCCATGACCCACAATGCCCATACTATCCAAAGGCTAAAATAAATGTGCTCGAGTACTTTATGTCTGAATATAGCATAGAGTTAACAGTGTAGGTGTATACATTCTGAATTGGTAATCCACAGTGCTGATTTACAGAAGTAACTGATTATAATTTCTGAGTTTGGGTCAGTCTTGGTAAGTACAAGATATTTGATCTTAAAGATGGGTGTAGTAATTGTGGGTGTGAGAAGTCAGGCTAAAAGGGTAAAGGCAGGTGAGACTGGGGTGACAAATATATGCTGCAATGATTACTATAGTGGAAAAATGAAGCTGTTATGTTATTTTTATACAGCTCATAACCCAGAAAAGCTGCTGTAAAATAAAGTAAGTCAAGTGAGGGCACCAGGTTTTTTTAAACAGTTAACCATCTGCTTACATAGACCGTCTCATTCTCCACAGTACTGAAAGTGATCAGAGGTCCCAAACTGCTTGAAAACTAAGCACCTTGCTTGGCTACGTTATTACTTTGATTAATAACTCTGAGCACATGAGAACAATATCACTATGTAGCACTGGTCAGTATTAATAATGTAGGGCTGGTTTAAAAAGCTGTTTTTTCCACTACTTACAGTATTAATACTTTTATAATTAAAGAAAAATCCTAAATAAAAAATGCAGTTTGTATAAAACGTGGTGGATACTTAAAATGGCACTTATGCTGAACTATAAAATTGTTAGAGGTTACTATCCAGTGCAATTCTTGTTAAGACGACAGCATTATTTTGCTAAAATTACCTTAGACAGAGGTATGCTTCTATGATTGGCATTCGTACACTTTTTAGTGCCTATATCAGACAGATTTCTTGAACTTAATATTTTCTCATGGCATTTATCAAATGAAGGTTCTTATGGTGCTTCAGCAAATGCAGCAGGTGTATGAACCCAAGAAAAACTTTGAAACAAGTGAAACTTTTGCCATAAAAATGTAGAACGTTAACAATATCACTAAATGTACTGGTCAGTTTAAAAATTGCTTTAAAACTACTTAACGCACAGTTTGCTCAAATAATCTAGTTTAATGGTTACGTTTCTCTGTGAACGGACTAATCAAATCATCTACCTGATATCCCAGGTTTGAAATAGAGTATGAATGCTTTCCTTACCGGGTAAGGCATTAGATGTATATCAACTAAACATCTCAGTCTGCCTCTTGACCTTTGTGCTGATTGTCATTGCAGAGGCAACCGACACATCAGCGAAAGCTCACAGACATCTTCACATTAGAATAATGTCACTTGACAAAGTAAACATACAGAAATTAAATTTTCATTTGTCCTTCAGTTTTTTCTTCTTTTACAACTTTCCATTCTTTTTTTTCAGCATATCTTTTAAGTGTACTATTAGGCCAGTCCATTGCTTCCAACTGATCAATTATATTTATTTATTTTTTATTTTATTTTATATTTGTTGACCGGGCTAGTCCAGCTGGATGTATGTCCATTTTCAGTGGAGGCCCGGGGAGAAAAGCTCCAATGGTTACTACAAGTTTAAACAAAAACATAAAAAGATAAAAGGATGAAAACAACGATGAAAAGATTATATACAAAATTGAGTTAGTACACGTAATACACATGTAAGAGGAAATAGCAATTACAAGATAAGATTCATAATCAAGTAAGTAAATACTTGCAATACAGAAATATGAAAAAACATTGCGTGAATAATAAATTGTCAAACAAATGTGATAGAATTTTTTTTTTTTTTAGTTGTACAGTATAAATGAGATTACATATATGTACAAAGGTGATATGTAAGGAGGGAACAATCAGGATACAGGGAAAAGAGGGAAGAAATTATGGTAGTGGAAAGGAAGGAATGGTCAATCAGGGTTGGTACAAGAACAAAGCCAGTATTTATTAAGATGCATTTCTAGTTGTTTTTTAAATAGTAGAAGAGTGGACAAGGATGAGATATTGGATGGAAGTTTGTTCCACATTTTTCCAATCGAGTTGGAAAAAAGGCAGTCACCTGCAGAGTTATTGGGTTTGGTAATATTAACCAGTAGTTTGAAACACGTAGGTGTTTCAGGTTATTGTAAGGAGTAAAGAGGTTAGAGAGTATTGGTGTTTTAGATGGTTGATATAGAATTTTGTGAGCTATTAAGAGCTGTTGATAAATAAGCTTGTTAGGAAGTTCAAGCCAACCTAGTTGTTTTAGGTTCAGACAGTGGTGAGTTCTAAACAGGGATCCTGTAGCAAATCGAGCAATATTATGGTAAGATGTAGCAAGTTTGTTAAGGTTATTTTTAGAAAGATTAGTGTAACTAGGGGAAGCATATAGAAGGGTAGAGATAAAATGAGATCTAGCTAAGGTGGTCCAAGCTTCAAGTGTAAGGAAGGGTTTGATTCTATAAAGGGATCCAATCTTTTTATTAACTGCTTTTATTGTGTTGTTGATGTGAGAATCAAAGTTAAGATTGTTGTCAATAGTTATACCTAGTAGCTTTGTAGTTGAATCAGGAGAAATAAAAGTGTTATCAGTGGCAGTGATAGAGAAGTTTAGAGGGGAAGATTTACGGGTTCTTGAAAACAGTAATAATGTGGTTTTCTTGGGATTGAGGAGTAGGGAACAGTCAGAGAACCACTGTTCAACAGTGGTAAAAGCTTTTTGGGTAAGAGACTGGAGTTCAGTTTGAGAGGAAGCAGTGCAGATTATAGTGGAATCATCTGCATATTGTATGCAGGTAGTGTTCGGGATAGCTGATTGGAGGTCGTTAATAAAGATAGAAAATAGAAGGGGACCTAGGATAGACCCTTGAGGTACTCTAAGAGACAGGAAGGAGATTAGATAGTGAATTTTTCCAAAATACTGCTTGCTGACAGTTTTCTAGGTAAGATGTAAAACCATGTTAAGGAAGAGGGATCAAGTGCGAGAGATTTTAGTATATGCAGAAGAAGTTTGTGATTAACCATGTCAAAAGCTTTTGATAGGTCTATGAAGAGAGAAGATGATAGATTATTGTTGTTGCGGTTATAGTTGATGGAGTTGGTAAAGGAGAGTAATGCAGTGGTGGTGCTGTGGGAAGGTCTAAATCCATGTTGACAATTTGCAAGTAGGTTGTTATGGAGAAGGTGGTTAAGTAGCTGTTTGTGGATACATTTTTTCCATGATTTTAGCTATGGGTAATAGAAGTGCTGTGGGACGGAAGTTTGAAAAGTCAATAGAATTGCCCCCTTTGTGTAAGGGAATGATGTGAGATATCTTCCATATGGACGGGAAAATTCCTTCATTTATAGATCTATTTATTAGGATAGAAATAGGATAGGCAGTGGCTTTGGCTCCTATTTGCAAGAATTCTGCAGGAAGCTTGTCAGCAGAGGGGATGGTGGGTTTAAGTTTTTGGAGTAGAGATGAGATAAAGGAGGTAGATACAGGTTGTAAGTGAAGGGGAGGAAGAGTATTTAAAGTCGGTGAGAGTAGTTTAGTAGTGTCTGGAGATAGGTGATTTGCAAGAGTTTGGATAGTGTTGGTGAAGAAAGAGTTAAAGTCATTGGCTGTTTGTGTAGGATTGTCTGGGTCAGAGTCCTGAGGGTTAGGTGTGATTGACTGACCTGGGGATAAGAAGATTATTAATACTAGTCGATAATTTTTTGGGTTCTTTTTTGGTGGATTGTTGTAATTGCAGGTAATAGTTCTTTTTATCTGTCAGGATGACTTTTTTGTGCTGTTTCTAAGCTCTCTAAAGTTTTGATGGTCAGTTTGGTTCTTAGTAGATCGCCATCTATCCCAAGATTTATTTCTGAGAATGATCTTTTGCTTAGTATTCTTGGTTAGCCAGGATGGTGTTTTTGCTTTGGTTCTAATGGTGCGACTTGGGGCATGATGATCTAGGATAGATAGGAATGTAGAATTGAAGTATTCTACTGCTTCATTAAGTGGGAGATGTTTTAGTGGGGCCCAATTACATTGTCTAAGTTCCGCTCAAAACTGTTCAGAGTTAGTGTTTTTTAGAATGTAGTGTTTTGTATGTTGTAGGTAAGGTTAAGTTTGTTTTATGTCTAATGATATAAGTTAGTGAGTGGTCACTTAGATCATCTGGAAGGGTGCCTGATTGGATTCTTACTAATACTCCCCAACAAACCTACCAGTCTAAGATGGTTTCATTAGTTCTGGTGGGACTATTAATGAGTTGTTTAAAGCCATAAAGGTTAATATGTGATGTGGGGTTAGTACTGTTACAGGAACACCAATCGATGTTAAAGTCGCCTAAGACTAGTGTTTCTTGAGGGAGGTTGGTAGAGAGTAGGTTGAGGATGTGTTCGAGAGTGTTGATATTTCCTGGAGGGAGATATACACAAATGATATTTATGGATTTAGTAGTATTGATTTAAAGTTTGGAGCTGATTATTTCAGTATTATTGTCTAGGGTACAAATCAGTTTTATAGTACTAATTTGGAGTTTAATATATTGTTATTAAGTAAGAATTGTATTGCTAAGTCCAGTGAGTCAAATATTTTGATGCCCTCAGGTAGGAAGATTTTCAGTCTGACTGGAAATAATAGATGCATTTTAAATTGCTTCTTTTTAATGCTTTTACAATGGAATAAAATTCACTTCTCTGAGACCACAGCTGAGGAATAATCGTGGTCAAATCTAATAACTGAGCCTTGATATTTAATTGGAGAGTTAGTCCACGCAGTTTTTAAACTCAATTCTTTATCCTGACTTAAAAACAGCTTCACAGTAGTAGATCTTGGTTTAGATTTTATTTAAGTAGATGTTTCTGAAGTAACTATGGATTTGTGAGCTTGTTCAATACTAAAAGAGAGCGATTCAGGTAAAGTGAAGAGGGTATTCAGGTTGTAAGAAAGTTGATTAAGCTGTCTCCTTCTGCTTTCTCAGGAAGTCCATAGATACAAAGGTTGTTCATCCTGGATCTATTTTCAAGGTCATCCAAGCTCGTCTAATAAACATTTGTTTTGTTTTAATAAAAATTCTAATTGATGTTCTTCCTCAGCAAGTCTACTCTCCATGTTATTAAATTGTTGTATGACTGAAATCTGAGACTTATGCTGCATAATAATATCCTGTAGTTGCTCCAGTTGAGAGCATTTATCTTTGTCAATTTTATCTGTTTACAATGATAAGGCCTTTATATTTGACAATTAAGAGTGCAGTTCCTTTTTAAGAGAAGAATCCTGTGGTGAGTTCTTTATATGACTCATTCTAAAGAGCTGAGAGAATTTTTCTTGTCCAGTTGAATAAGACAGGAATTTTTTGAATTCTGATGATAAAAAGTTCTTCAATAGAACTCCTGGTAATTTAGTAGTAGAATATTTTTTAAATAATCAGTCAAATATTTATGACACAAAATTCCTGTCCAAAATAGATGCAAGGTCAGAGAGCTAATGTAGCAAGCTGCTACCAAGTCAATATCTCGGCCACGCCTTTAGAAGGCCTTTTTGAAGTTTCTACTGAGGTCTTCTTACAGGAAACAGAAGAGGAGCTTGGAGATGACTGAAAAACTTTTTGGAGGTCGCTCCAGAGATGGCATCCCCTAAAGAAAAGGGTGAAAGTCCCTTCAAGATTAATTTCTTCTTGCATTCTACTAATGCTTGGGGGTTGAAGGCATGACATATATTGCACAACTCTGCCCACACTTTCCACACTTCTTAAAACCCGCAGGTGCTTTTTTTTCAGCCATGTTAATAACAATGGTTAAAGTGCACAGGAGAAACTGCAAACACCACTAGAAAAAGGTAATGACAAAACTGAAGGTAAGGCAACAGGAATATTCTATTTTATTTCCTTTTTTTTTTAAAACAAGAAAGAGGGGGAAAAAGGAACTACCTACAAACGTAGCAAGGCTACGATAAACATAGAAGGGTAAGGGAGAGAAAAACAGGGAGAAAGAGATACTAAGAATAGTATCTAGAGTACACTAGTACAATAAAGAGAAAAATTAAGGAAAGATTACAGAAGAAAAAATACAAGCACTTATCCATACCATGTAACGAGAGTCTAAAAAATCATGTCTTTCACTTAATGGCAGCAAATGAGATCCAAGGTAATGGGGAGGATGCACTGTAGGTAAGGGAGAAGCTACAGAGTTCTGGATTGCCATGAGCTTTTACAACGGCACAGTCTGATACGACGCTTTTGATCCGAACACATCAGTCGAGGATGGAATGAAAATTGACTACATCAGATCAAACATTTAAAGTTTAAAGCTTAGCATTTCAATACTGTTATGCTGCATATGTAAATTTGTCAAAAGAGGTGACAACTGCCTTTTAACCACTGACTGGTCTAATTGCTCTGTTTTGCTGTGAAAGCCATGGCTACATTAGAAGCAGCTGTGAATCTGTGCAAGTTCTCTTCCTCTTTGCAATAAAGACCATGGAAAACAGTTTCACAACTCACTGTCTCGTTTACAGCAGCCTGAACTCCTGACTACAAATTTCTGTGTGTCTGTGGTACATCATACAGGTGGTGTAGACAAATTCATCTGCAACTTATATGAGAAGTTAAGCTTAAAAAAGCGGGTGGCCTTTCTCTTCATTTGATACCAAAGTGAGAATATGAAAGTTTTCTGAAGTACAGCCAGGTTTTAGGTACCTACGCAGTACTGGAATCATACTGTAGGGAGAAAAGCAACCTAAGAATTGAGTTAAACTGTAGGAGGTGGAGCTACCCTTTAATCTTCCCAGCTAAATGCCACACAGTATGAAGCCAAAAAGAAAAAGAAAAAAAAAAAAACTACAAACCTAGGGATTCAAAAAGAATCTAAGTGCTAACGGTAAGAGTTGTTGTTGCCAAAAGGGGCTTTTTACATAGTGTAAAAATGCAATTCACAGACATGTAAGTTGCAATGAGGAAAGACTTCATTATCTGTTAATTTGCATGTCTCTGAATTTGCCCTTAATTATCACAAGTTCTACCACCATTTTTTGTGGTAGTTAACACTGGCAGCCTATGCATCACACTGGCATAGGAGCCTCCCATTCTCATGCACACACACACAAAGCAACATACCTCTCATCTGTCCCCAAGTTGACAGAATACTCTCAATCTCTTCTTATTTTATGTCCCTGCCCTCATAAATCATTGATCCTTAGAGTCAAGTCAATAACACCAGAGTTTCATTCTCCTGACTGTCTGTAAAGTGCATAGTGTTGCCACGCTGTTGCTCTATTAACTTTACAAGTGATTCCCAATAATACTTTAAATACTCTCCCTGGTGTCATCTAGTGTTCCTCCTGACTTTGACCTGAAGCCTTCTCCCAATATGGACATGCCTCGATCCCCCTCATATATCGTTCCCTGATTTTACGTGATGCTTCTGATGTCATGTCTTATAGTCCTTGCCCTCATAACTTAACAGACTGTTGCAATCCTTAAATCATGCCAGACAATAAGAGTTTCATACTTCTTTATAAAAATAAATAAATAAATAAATAAATAAAACACTATGCTAACTAATCAGTTAATATGGTGGGTTAAGATGACTGCCTTCGGTGGCAAGTTTACTTGGTATGAAACATTTTATCAGTTTTATTTTTAATTTTATGGACGTATATAACATTTGAATATCCCCAGTACCAAGTGGTGGTACAAAGGATAATATACCCTGTACAAGTAAGTACCTACAACACAGTTAGAATCTTTAAGTGCCTTAAATGATCATATACAGGAGAGAGAGAGTTTATCCCTGGTGTCTAGCAGAGACCCCCCTGAACACCCACCCCATGTCTGTCATGCTGTCAAATGTTTACCTTTACACAGTGTCCTTACGGCAAAATATCAAGAGTTTAAACCTGGTGTCTAGTGTCCCACTGCCCCACACATTTTGTGCTGCAATTCTTTTTCTTTTGGCTTTTATTTGCTTAAGTGCTTTAAGGCACACTGCGAACACGGTTACCCCTTGTATGTTGTGTACCCCCTACAGATACTGCAGGATTTGCTCATAAGGCTAGGGGAGTGCACAAGTATAACAGACACACAAAGCTATCCCTACCCAATCTCCTAATTAACCTCCCACTGTGACCTCTCAGGGCATACGTGTGCACAAATATGCACACAGCTACCCCTACCCCATCCTCCAATTAACCTCCTGCTGTGATCTCTCAGACACACACACACACACACACACACACACACACACACACACACACACACACACACACACACACACACACACAAGCTATCCCTATCCCATGCTTCTACAGCGATGGGTGAACAATAGGTTTTGGCCATGTTAGACAGAGAGCTGTGTAAATATCTTACCACAGGCATTTTTGGGTGGGTGTACATGGCTAAATGGTATATGCCTCTCCCCTAGAATGCCTCATCAGCAGCAGCTGGCTGCAGAGAAAGCCCACCTCAGTTGCTGCATCATAGTAGGGCTGAAACTGAATCGGAAATGGTACCGTCCGAAGTAGACTGTGCAGAAACCTTTCTGAATTTACTGCAAAGTTTTAGTTACATGAAAATAAATCCAGAAGTATGTTTAAGTTGAAAATAATACAATTTGATACACACTTATGCATTTATTCTGACATACCAGTGACTCCAGAGCAGGTAATCCTACAAACATCTTCCCGCTCAAAGTTGTTGCCATTTGCATCACATCCTCCATAGGTGAAGCGGGAACACTGCTTGTTGTAGGGGTCATAATACCAACGTGGAAAACTGGCCTTACATGGACCAGTTACTGGAGGATCCACACAGTGAACTAAAAAACACAAAGATTTACTTTTTTTAATTCATATTCTTGCATTTTGTAGACTGTTGCAGTCTAATTTGACTGAACTAATTTAAAACCCAGGCCCTAAGAGAAAAACGCCATTAAAAAATAAATGTATACAGTCATTACCATATGAGAAATAATCATACAAACATTACAAAGAAATTGATAACAGTGACAACACAATAAGAGCAAACAATTTACAAAAATCATGCCACAATAACAGCAGCAGTTGATTGTCAAACAGCAAGAAAATGAAGAACGAAGGATGGGAGAATTTAGGAAGGAAACTGAGGATGAATGAACTTAAGAAATGAGAAAGACTAGGATGTGTTGGAAGCAGAAAGGTGCTACAGTAATAATAAAACTGACAAGGGGAGAGGATACAGAAAGAAACAGTAAAAACTAGGAAAAAAGAACTGGGATCTAGTAGTAAAAAAAGAAGTTATGTACTCACCATAATGTTCCATGAGAGTTGTTCATCTCGCCTTCATTCTTACAGATGGGTTCAGAGCCGATCCTCGGCTCCGAGTTGGCCTAGTACAAAGCTCGAGGTCTTCAGACAGCTCGAGGCCAAGTACCTATCCCATGATGCACCCAGAGGTACCTAAGATATTGTTTACTGCATATAATAATATCATGTGTCATTCTATCACGCTTTAGGAGAAAGCTACAGAAGGATTGAGCAACCAGGAAGAATCCTCAAAAAACCCTGGGTGGGGTTGGAGGGTGGGGAGTAAGAATGAAGGCGAGATGAACAACTCACGTGGAACATTATGGTGAGTACATAACTTCTTTATGTGAAGCTGTTCTATCATGTCGTTCATGCTTACAGATGGGTAGCGTCCCAAGTACCATCTTTCTTGGGTGGCTCACGAAGTATGTTTTTCAGGACAGTAGACACAAAGGAGGCCTTGTCAACTTTGTAATGAGTGATAAAGGTATGAGGTCTTGACCACGGAACTGCTGCACAAATGTCTATAGGAAGCCTAGCAGAAAAGGCAGAAAATGCGTGCACTGCTCTGGTAGAATGAGCCTTAATTTTGTGTTGCAAGGGCATATTAGCAGCTGAATAAACAAATGTGATACAATCAGATAACTATTTAGACAGAGTTGTTTTTGCCACTAGCATACCTTTTCTGGAATCTGAAAAGGAAACGAAAAGATGTTCTGATTTTCTGAAATCTTTTGTTCTACCCAAGTAAAAATCTGAGTTGTCTATGAACATCAAGCTAGTGTTGCATATGCTCTAAGTTGTTGGCATGTTTGGGAAAAAACACGGGCAAATCTATAATCTGGTTCAGATTAGTTTCAGTACAAACTTTGGGCAAGAATGAAGGATTTGTTCATAGGGAGAGACTGTCAGCATGCAAAGTCACATAAGGAGGCTTTATGGACAACGCCTGAAGCTCTGACACACTACAGGCAGAAGTAATGGCTACTAAAAAAAGATAGTCTTTCCATGACAAAAATTTCAAATCATGGGAGGAAGCTGGTTCGAAAGGTGGGAGAATAATGCATGAAAGCATAAAATTTAGATTCCAAGGAGTATAAGGAGATTTCACAGGTGGTCTGAGATGAAAAGTCTCTGAGAAAGGCTTTGGATAGTTTGTGTGACATTATGTTCAATCCCTCAAAGCCAAGGCGAAAAGCAGAGATAGCAGCAAGATGAACCCAAATTCCTGCTGCCCCTTAACTGAAAAGTATAGTCATGAAGTCTAATATGGAGGCAATAGGGGCTTGGTAGGGATCAATGTTATTTTGAGAGGCCCATATAGAAAATCTTTTCCATTTGCTAAGATATAGCTTCCTAGTAGAGGATTTATGAGAGGATATCAGAATCTACTGCATTTCATTAGAGAGGTTATGGAACCTGGCTATATTTGGAATAGGAGCAGCCAAGCTGTCAATTTCAGGGACTGAAGAGAGGGATGAAGTTCCCCTGACGAATGCGTCAGAAGATCTGGAACTGGGTCCAGAATCCAAGGGTCTTCCAATTGATTTAGTCGAAAGAAGGGGAACCAAATCTGACAAGGCCAATGAGGGGCTATTAGTGTAATGGTCCTTCCCAGGGGCTTTTGCTTTCTCTAATACTTTGGGTATGAGGGGAATTTATGGGAATGCATAGAGGAGACCTGGCGTCCAATCATGTACGAGTGCATCCCTTGGGGCTTCTCCCGGAGGGGGAATCAGGGCAAAGTAGCTTCTGCATTTCATGTTCATATGGTTAAGCAAAAAGGTCGCAGCAAGGCTGGCCCCATCTGCAGAAATTCTTTCCGCTATTTCTTTCTTGAGGGACCACTCATGAGGCAACAAAATTGCTCTGCTCAGTTTGCCTGCTAACATGTTGGATTTCCCTGGGATATGCACTGCTAACAGAAAGCGCTGGGTGGATGTAGTCCACTGCCATACTCTTAGGGCCTGACAAAGGGAGGTAGGACCTGGTTCCTCCTTGCTTGCTCAAGTATCAGACCACTGACATGTTGCCCATCTGAATGGCAATTGTTCCCAGAGGAAGTGAATCCTGGAAGTACTGCAATGCTAAAGGTACCGCTCTCATCTCCAGGACACTGATATGCAGATGTGTCTCCTGTTCAGTCCATGTGCCTTGGGCTGTTCTTCCCTGAAAATGCCCCCCCACCCTATCAGGGAAGCATCCGTGGTCACTGTGGCCGCTGGTGGGGGTAGAACAAAAGGACGACTTATTACATGAAGAGAGGTCAACCACCACTGAAGATATTTTTTGCATGTGTTTATGATTATGAGATGAGACACTGGAAGCTCTTGGTAAGACCATTGAGTGAACAACAGCCATTGCAGAATCCGCATGTGCATGCGACCCAACAGTATCGCTAATATTGCAGCTGCCATCATGCCTAACAGTTTTAGTACTTCTGATGCTGGAGCCTTGTCTTTGGATATGATATTGCAAACATGCTGATGGAGTAGTAAGACTCTTTCTGCTGGAAGCCTCAAAGTGGTGGTGGTGTCCAATTCTGCTCCGATAAAAATGATTTGTGACAAGGCAGCTTTTTCTAAATTTATTGCAATACTCAGATGACTGCAGAGAGAAAGAGTGGTATCCCTGGCTTGTAAAAGCTGATGCCTGGTGAGGAGCCAATCATCTAGGTACGGAAACACCTGGAATCTTAAACATCTCAGGTAAGCAGTGACCACTGCCATACATTTGCTGAACACTCTGGGGGCTGTAGTGAGACCAAAGGGCAGAGCTCAAAATTGGTAATGACTGACTCCCAGCCAGAAGAGCAGATGATCCCTGGATGGTCTGGCCATTTTTATATGGTAGTACGCATCCTGGAGATCTATCAAGCGCATCCAATTGTCTTTCCCTAAGAAGGGAAGTATCAACTGAAGCATGACCATCTGGAACTCCTCTTTCTTGACAGATCTGTTTAGCCTGCTGAGGTCCAAAATAGGTCTCCAGTCCCCTGCCTTTTTTGGAACTAAAAAGGATCTTGAGTAAGTTCCGGATCCTATCTGGTCTGCTGGGACTGACTAGATTACTCTTTTCTTAGCAACATTTGGACTCTACTGTTGCCTGTTCCCTGTAACTGGGTGGAATGTTCAGGATTTTTGTTGTCAATGGAGGGGGTTTGGTGAAAGGAATGAAATATCCTCTGGAAATGATACTTTGTACCCAGCTGTCATTTGTTATTTTGAGACAGGTGTCTGGATACAAAGATAAGCGAACCCCAACTGCCTCCAGAGTAGGACAGTCGGGACTCCTTTCAGGAGTGCTGGTAGGGCTTCCGAAAAAAGAACTGTTCTCTGTCTCCCTGGTTTTGCAGACCCCCTCTGCCACGAGGACGGCGTCGTCCATTATTGCCCCCTCCTCTGCCCCTGGGGGGGTTCACCACATTTGTCCTGAAAGGTTCCTTGGGCTTTTCGGAACCACATCTTTCCTCCCCTTTGACCCTTGGCGTAGGGTCTGGTAGGGGTGGAAAAATGGACTCAGACAACAGACACAAGTCTTTCCTTCCTGTTCACACCTGGCCAAAGTTTCCTTAACTTTGGGCCCAAAGAGGGACGAGCCATCAAAAGGGGTGTTGATGAAGGATGACTTAAAGGGCTACGCGAAGGAACACAAGCGCATCCAGGAGTGTCTCCTAAGAGCAATTCCTGCACCTGCTGCCCTACTCGTTCCATCAGCTGCATATTAAATGAGGCGCATGGATGCGTTCACTACGGAATTGAGGGTAGCAAGCTGGCAGGCAACTTTGTTTGAAGCTCCTGCAGTTACTGTACCCTGAAGAGCATCTTCAAGTTCTTTAAGGAGATCTGTTTGCAGTCTCTTAAAATGAGTGAGATAGTTCAGTGAACGCAGTGCAAAAGTCGCTGAACTGTACGTGCACTTCCCATATCTATCCATGATACTAGAATCTCTGTTAGGAGGATGGATAGAGGAAGAAGTTTCCGAAATCTCCTTTTAGGTGGCTGCCGCCACCACCATGGCATCAACTGGCACTCCCTTGGTAAGAAAGGACTTTTCCTGGGGGACAGAAATAAATTTATTAGGCCTCCTGGGGACATGCTCCATGGTGTCTGGAGACTCCCACGCCCTTTGTGAGACCAGCTCCATAAGCTCATCGAAGGGTGGAGACACCCAAGAGCTGGAGGGCTGTGACCTGAAAGCCTTCAGGAAAACCAACTCATCTTCTGTAGGGTTGGTGGACTGTCAGTCACTCCTTTGCCTAAGGATTTCTAATATCTCAGCAAATGAGATATCCTCAGAGGGGGACCATGGGGACCCTTTTGATTCATCCAAGTCAGTATCAGATGTGAGAGGCTCCTGTGGGGAGTCTAAATGCTTCCTCTTACAGATTCTCTTCCTGGGAACCTCATCAGTGGGAACTTCTGGTGAGGTCTCGGAAGAGCAGGGGCCACCCAATGGGGCTTCCTGAGGATCTGGGTCTCCACGCTTAGAAAGGATCTGTGAAGCAGAAGCGGACACAGGTGCTTTTGGGGAGGAGGTAGCCTGACTATCCACATCCAAAATCGGAAAGGCTTATCGAGGACCCAGAAGAATGGATGGACAGAGGTACAGATTGCAGGACTGGCGATTTAGGTACTTCAGATACCAGTTCCAGGACTGGGAACCGGCTCCGAAAAGACAAGATGCTCGGCTCAGAGGGCTGTAGAGCCAACGTCGGTGGTTTTGATTTTTTAACTTCCAAAGAAGTCTTGAAGTAGAAACCTTGGAAGACTTTGAAGATTTACTAGACCTGTCTTGGTCACTCAAAGCTTCCTGAAATGACGGTTTGATTAGTCCTCTATCAATTAGCTTTCTCTCCTGAAGGACCCTAGAAGAGAAGGAATGACAAATGGAGCAACTTTTCTGAAGGTGCAAGGCTCCCAAACAGTATACACAGTTGACATGGCTATCTGTAACAGACATCTTCTGTCCACATTTTGGACATTTTTTGAAACCTGACTTAGGATGTTTATCCCTATCCTGGTCAGCCATACTGAACAGCACAGTATCAAGTGAAAAACTACTACAATATAACAAAGACACATCCACAAACTCTTTAAATAAACCGTGACAAAAACTATGGGCTATGTATGCTGCGACAAAGTGTCACTCTAAACACAGACACACACTTATTAGTTATCTTAGCACTTTTAAATATCAAAAACTATGACAAAATGTCACTTATCAAAGGTACACAAGAACTATACAACTACACTAAGTATAGATGCCTTTAGAAAAAAATGAAGGCCAAAAGCTATGTCTAAATATGAAAAGGCACACCAAGGAATACACACTATAAAGATTTAAAGGCTATAGAAGCTAAAGGCAAGAAGTAGAAAAATGAAGTTATGTACTTACCATAATGTTCCATGTGAGTTTTTCATCTTGCCTTTATTCTTATACATGGGGTACGAAGCCGAGCCATCGGCTCCGAATCGGACGCTTTACTAGCTAATGATCTCAGAGTAGCTTGAGGCCAGGCCCCTATCCCATGATGCTCTCTATCCTACCTCAGATCTAGTTTGCTGAACTCAGCATGAACAAGTAAAACTCACTAAATACTCCAGCCGGAGTAAGAAGCCCCAGAACAAGACTACCAGACCCCAAGTCTACTCATTCTTCGAGACCCTGGAGGGGGAAGGTGGGTGGGAATGTAAGAATAAAGGCGAGATGAACAACTCACATGGAACGTTATGTTAAGTACATAACTTCTTTATGTGAAGTTGTTCAATCTCGCCGTTTATTCTTACACATGGGTAGCGTCCCAAGCACCCTAATCCTGTGTGGCTCACGGGAGTATATTCCAGAGGACAGTGGAACCAAAGGAGGCCCTGTCCACTTTGTAATGAGTGATAAAGGTATGAGGCTTAGACTAAGTGGCAGCTGCACATAGTGTCCAAAGGTAAACGAGACATATAAGCCAAAGACGTGGAAGATGGCTCTATTTGAATGGGCCTTCACACCATGCTCTAATGTTTGGTTCGCTGAGAGTAGATAAGTTTGATGCAGTTCACCATTTGGAAAGGGTAACTTTAGAAACTGATAATCCTTTCTTAGCAATGGCATAAGATACAAAGAGTTGGTCAGATCTTCTAAATTCCTTTGTCCTGTCCAAATAGAATCTCAATTGTCTGTGGACATCAAGTTTATGCAACACGTATTCCAACTGATTAGAATGATTACTGAAAAGGGTTGGGAGTTCGATAGTTTGGTTCAGATTGGTCTCAGAACACTCTTTTGGCAGGAATGAAGGATTAGTCCTCAGTGATACCCTGTCTGGATGGAACACCAAATATGGTGGATTGACAGAAAGGGCTTGAAGCTCAAATACCCTGCGTGCTGAAGTAATGGCCACCAAGAATAGTCTTCCAAGAAAAACTTCAACTAACAGGATGATGCAGGCTCAAAGGGGGGAAAATAACATGTGACAGCACAAAATTTAGACTCCAGGGAGTAAAGGGTTGTCTAACAGGTGGCGTAAAATGAATGGTGCACTTAAGGAAGGCCCTACATAATCTGTGAGACATTAAGTTAGAACCTTCAACTCAGAGGTGAAAATTTGAGATGGCAGCCAACTGAACTCTAATAGTGGCAGCTGCAGCACCTTCGTTAAAATGCTTGGATAGGAATTCCAGGATACTAGCAATCGGGGCAACATAAGGATCAATGTTATTTTGAGATGCCAAAAAAATAAACTGCTTCCATTTACTAGCATACAACTTTCTGGTAGAAGCCTTATGCGAAGATACAAGAATGTGCTGTACCTCTGAAGAAAATTCATGTGACCTGGCTAGGTAGGGAATTGTTGCAGCCAAGCTGTCAGTCTGAGGGAATGAAGGGAGGGATGGAGGGCCCCCTGACGATATGTCAGTAGGTCTGGAACTGGTTCCAGAATCCAAGGTTCCTCCAGTTGGAGTCGGAGGAAGGGGAACCAAATCTGACGAGGCCAAAGAGGGGCTATTAAAATTACAATCCTTCCCAGGGTTTTGGCTTTCTGGAAGAACTTCGGAATCAGGGGTATAGATGGAAAGGCATACAGGAGTCCCGTGGGGCCAATCGTGTACGAGTGAGTCCCTTGAGCTGTCCACTGGTGGGGGATTCAGTGCAAAGTAGCTTCTGCATTTGACATTCATAGGGGATGCAAACAGGTTGCACAGCAAGGCTGGCCCCATCTGCAGAAAATCTTCTCCTCAACTTCGTTTTTGAGAGACCACTCAAGTGGTAGCAAAATGGCTCTGCTCAATTTGTCTGCTATCATGCTGGATTTCCCCAGGATATGCAATGCTATCAGAAAGCACCCGGTGGACACAGCCCACTACCAAATTCTCAAGGCCTCTTGACACAGGTGGTAAGACTCGATTCCTCCTTGCTTGCTGATGTACCAGACTAATGACATGTTGTCCGTCTGTATCTCAATCGTCCCTAAAGGCATAGTATCATGGAAGTGCTGCAACATCAAAAGCACAGCTTTCAGCTCCAGAACATTGATGTGCAACTGTGACTCTCTCTCAGACCAGGTGCCTTGGCCTATTCTTCCCTGAAAAAGCCTCCCCCCACCCTATCAGAGAAGCGTCAATGGTCACCGTGGCTGATGCCAGAGGGAGAACAAATGGTCGACCCATTGTAACTTGTTGGCTGGTCAACCACCAGCGAAGATCCTTCTTGCAAGAGTCCATAATCATGATTAAGAATGACATGGGAAGTTGTTGGTATGACCACTGGGTGAATAGTAACCACTGAAGAATCCTCGTGCATACTTCCCAGAGTAACTGCTATGAGGGTAGCTGCCATGGTGCCTAGGAGTTTCAGTACTTGATGGGCCGGTACCTTTCTTCTCTGCAGAATGTCTGAGACCTAGTTTCGGAGAGTGGCTATTCTGTCCAGGGGCAATCTTACTGTGGCGGTGGTAGTGTCTAGTTCTGCTCCAATAAAGGAGATGCGCTGCGATGGCGACAACGCAGAATTTTCAAAACTGATAGTGATGCCTAATGGAGAGCAGAGATTGTGTGTGTGATCCCTGGACAGAATTAGCAGATTCCTGGAGCGGCGGTAAGGAGCCAGTCGTCCAGATACGGAAACACTGAATCCTATATGCATCAAGTGAGCCGTAACCACTGCCATGCATTTGGTAAACACTCTAGGGGCTGTTGCGAGTCCAAAGGAATTGGTAGTGACTGGCTCCCAGCCAGAAACGCAGATGGTCTCTGGATGGCCTGGACATTTTGATGTGGTAGTATGCATTCCTTGAGATCTATAGAGCACATCCAATCGCCCACTCAGAGGAATGGGAGAATAGACTGAAGCGTGACCATCCGGAACTACTTCTTTACAAATGTGTTGATTCTGCTGAGATCCAAGATGGGCCTCAAGTCCCCTGTCTTCCTTGGAACTAAAAAGAATCTAGAGTAAGTTCCGAATCCTATCTGGTCTGCTGGGACTGGCTGGATGACTTTTCCTGCAGCCTCTGGATTTCTATGGCTGTTTGATCCCAGAGACTGGGTGGAACGTCTGGGATATTTTTGCCAAGAGGTGGATTTTCTAGAAATGGGATGATGTATCCTCCGGTAATGATGCTTTGTACCGAAAAATCTGTTGTAATTCCTAACCAGGCATCTGGTCACAAAGCCAAGCGACCCCCGACTGCCTCCAGAGCAGGACAGTCGGGCCTCCTTTCAGAAGCGCTGATAGGGCTTACCAAGGAACTGATCCCCGGCTCCCTGGTTCTGCGGACCCCCTCTGCCACCGGGGCAGCGTCTTCCATTATTGCCCCCTCCTCTGCCCCTGGAAGGGGTTCACTACGTGCATTTTGGAAAGCTCTTTAGGACTTTCGGAACCACATTTTTCCACCTTTCTGCCCTTTGGGGTATGGTCTGGTAAGGGTGGAAAAATGGACTCCTGTGGCAGATAGAGTCTTTCCCTCCTGCTCACAACTAGTGAGAGTCTCCTTGACTTTGGGCCCAAACAGAGAAGAGTCATCGAATAGGGTGTTGACAAAGGAAGACTTGAAAGCTTCTGCAAAGGAGCATAAGCGCATCCAGGACGGTCTCTGAAGAGCTATCGTTGAACCCACTGCCAGACTCGAACCATTGGCTGCATAGAAAATGAGCCGCACGGACGAGTTCACAATGGAGTTAAGGGTATTGCGTTGTGCTGTCACTTTGTCAGAGACAGCTCCATCGGTATTACCCTGCAGAGAATCTCCCAAGCTCTTTCAGGAGATTTCTTTGAAGACAGGTAAAATGAGTCAAATAGTTAAGCGATCGCATAGCAAAGGTTGCAGAACTAAAGATGCATTTCCCATATCTGTCTATTGTCCTAGAATCCCTATTAAGAGGATGGGCAGTAGAAGAGGTTTGACATCTCTTTCTTGGTGGCTGCTGCCACCACCATGGCATCAACAGGGACTCCCTTAGTGAGGAACATTTTGACTTGGGGGAGGTGATAAATTTGCTGGGCCTTTGAGGGACTGGTTCCATAGTATTAGGAGACACCAACGCCCTTTGAGCAACCACTTCCATCAAACTGAAGGGCAAGGTCACCCAGGAGGTGGAAGTTTGAGACCCAAAAGCCTTCAGGAGCACAGGCTCATCCTCAGTAGGGCTAACGGACTGCCAGTCACAACTCTGCTTTAGGACTTCCAGGATATCCGCAAAGGAGATGGCCTCTGCGGGGGACCGTGGGGACCCTTCCGATTCCTCTAAGTCAGTGTCTGATGTCAAAGATTCCTGTGGGGAATCTAAATGCCTCCTCTTGCATAATCTCTTCCTGGGAACCTCATCAGTGGAGGCTTCTAGTGAGGTCTCAGTAGAGCAAGGGTCATCCAAAGGGGTTACCTGAGGCTCCGGGTCTCGACGCTTCACAGGGACTTGCGATGTAGAGGCAGAATGCAGCACTTGAGGGGAGGAAGAACTTGACAATGTGCGTGTCTTAGACGACATAAACCTCCTCATGGCATCGGAGGCACCACTGCTCTGACCCGAAGAAGCAGCTGGTTCCGAAGAAGATGGCAACTTCCCCTGTGCACAGACAGTGGGCTCCAAACCAGAGGATAGAGCAGAGCTCATCCATGCTGAATCCCCGAGAGGAAGGGTCAAGAACAGACACATCGGTTCGACACCCCCGACCCCGGAACCGAAGAGAGAGTGTTGGCTCAGAGACACTTCCAATGGAACTGAAGAAGTCAGGGTTGATGGAGCCGAAGGCACTGGAACAGGCCTCGGCTCCGAAGGCTCCACAACTATCAGATCCTCCTCCTCTGTCTCCGAAGGCCCTGCTCGGCTTGGAAGAAGGAGAAGTCACAGCCGGTGGGACAGTCTCAGGCCTTGAACCCTGTTGGGTCAAGGCCGATAGCAATTTAGCCAGTGCCGGGTTCTCCAGAAGCCTCTGCACCACCCAGTCCACCCACATCCACATCAGAAAGGGTCCTCAAAGAACGAGTCGAAGGAACCAAAGATGGCAACGATTGAAGGATGGGTGACTTCAAAGTTTCAGAGACCAGCTCTGAAACACCTACTCGATGCATGGCTCCAAAGACTGTGGAGCCAGTGACCGCACCTTCACGGAAAGGCTTGGAGCCAATGACCTGGGCTCCAAGGATGCCTTGGAAGACTTCGACCCCTTCGATGACTTGGTGGTCTGGTCAGCCTTATCCAAGGTCTCTTGAAAACCTGGCTTCAACAAGCTTCTATCTACCAGCTTCCTTCTTTGCTCTAGTAAAACCCTAGTACTGAAGGAATGGCAGATAGAGCAATCCTCCTGGAGGTGAACAGGCCCCAAACAAACAAAATTTACATGGGCGTCCATAATGGACATCTTCTGCCTGCATTTTGGACACTTCTTGAAGCCAGATTTCTGTTTCTCCCTATGATCAGACATGTTACTGCTATAGAAAAACAGTAAATAAGCAAGCACACTATACTAGTTGTCAGATCCCTGAACAACCCTCAATGTACACTAACAATATACAGTAGCTCGAACAAAACACGGTTACTGAACTAACCACACTGCACACAGAAAATATATTAACAGTCCTAAGTTGTCAGATCCCTGTACAACTATAAGGATATAAATGTAGTGTTCTAACACTCTCCTATCCAACACTAGCACACTATATATATATATATATATATATATATACATATATATATATATATATATATATATATATATATATATACACACACACACACACACACACACACACACACACACACACATAGAAAAGGATAGGGGTAAACAAGGAATGGCCAAGGCCTAAGAGCAACCACTCTAACAAACAAAACTCTTAAAATAAAGAATTCAATAGGCTAACTCGCCCAAAAGTTATAAAAACTAGAAAATAGAAAAGACTTTAGTTATCTAAAGAATTATAGCATAAACATTTTCAAAAACTCAAAGAAAATCTACTGGCCTGAGCTCTCCGACGACCTTGCGATCAGTTGCAGCTGCATACTAGATCTGGGGTAGGACAGAAAGCATCATGGGATAGGGGCCTGGCCTCGAGCTACTCTGAGATATTTAGCTAGTAAAGTGGCCGACTCGGAGCCGATGGCTCGGCACCGTACCCCATGTGTAAGAATAAACGGCGAAATTTAACAACTTCACATATAAAGTTATTAGAAAAATTTTTATAATAAATTTTGACTGGCCCGAGCTATGCTGAGGAACATCCGATAAATTGTAGAGACTAAACAGATCTGAGATAACGCCAGGTACATCATGGGATAGGTACCTGACCCTGAGCTTTGTAGTAGGCCGACTTGGAGTGGATGATCGGCTCCGGACCCATCAGCAAGATACAACTTCACATCAGATTTTAAGACATTCTGGGTTCAGACATGAGCAGGAAGAAAATGAAAGAGGGAAGAACATTTAAGGATTATATACAGGAAGAGACCATAGGAGTCAGGTTAACTTTTGCTACTAGATAAGATACAGGGGATCACGTGGCAATGTTAACAATAAAATGCCTTTATTACAGTGTCAGGGCCACTTAGAAGGTATATTTCTGCCATTCTGAACATGTTTTTAGAGTTTAACAGGTTTGCTTAGAGAGGCTGTTCCAAAGCTTTGGAACAGAAAATGAGAGTTAGTGCTGTGTTTTAGGATTACTGTTTCTTGCAGTGCTTTGTCACTCAAACTTAAGGACTCAATAGTTGGTACATATGGTGTGAGGCAACAAAGCACAGACAGTGAGTTGATCTTGGGCTAGAGGAAATGGAGAAAGCAGCTACAAATATGAGGATTAAGGGTATGAGTTAGGACGTGAAGGAGGCAACAGGAAATGTGAGGGGAAAAAAAAGGGATTTCTGCTGACTGAAAAAAAAAGGGATTTCTGCTGACTGAAGACTCGGTCACCAAAGAAGATGGAAAGTCTTAGAAAGGGTGACCAGATTATAACAAAATCAGTCTCCCATCTCAGAATTGACAATAGATGGAAAAAGTGACAAAGGTGATTACATGTTGCTGTACATCTTGGCTTCACTAATCTGAATGGCTAGATGTAGTAGCAAGCAACATCGGGGAGGTAACAAGGATCAAGTTAGCATTCATAAATGTTAGCTCTGCCAGCAGCTACTGCCTTGAGGAAGTCAAAATTTGGAGAGCATAACTAGGTGCAGCAGTAAGCAAGGAAGAATGGCCTGGAAATAAGATACATAAAGATTTGGCAGACAGACCACTTTATGTAGTACTAGTAACAGGCTCAATCTTATTGAAGAAGGGATGGTGATGTTCAGAAATGGTTTGAAAGGTACATCTCAATGACTGCACCTCAGAATGGATTAGCAGCACGTCTAAACTTCACTATCTAGCAGGGCAAGCAGCTACAGGCTTTTGTACATGAAGTATCAATTTAATACTTGCTGCATTTAAACACATTTCAGACTCTACACTTTCTTATGACTTCATCTGTGCAGTACACAAATAAGGCTGTATTCATTATAGAAAAAGCAACCATGCAAGGTCAAACTATAGGAGACATGTTTAGGTTTCTGCTTCCCCTCAAGCAAGCAATGTTCTATAATAGTCCTTTGTTTCTTAACAAAGCAGTACTATGAGCTTCATTCAGCTTGCAATGCACAGTTGCTGTAAACATGTTTCTAGTCTGATATACAAAAACCCATTGTCAGTTGTAATGCCTGAAATAAATTTACTAGATAAAATCCATTCTGAGACTTATACTTTTTGATATTTCAATATAGTCCTAACAGTTCCCTCTTTGATTTGTCCTTTATCAATAGATCAAGTTTTGATTTACTAAGAAAATGGGCATACGAGATCAGTCTATGATACTTTGGAGAACCATTTTATCTTCATATTCACACTGATAAATAACTCAATAGGACAGTCATAAGGTGCAAGAAAAAATTAACAGTAAGATAGAAACACACCTTGGGTGGCACGAAGCCAGGGCACGTCTATGGGCTAGGCTTGCAAAGGCTCCAGGGC
Organism: Protopterus annectens; assembly: GCF_019279795.1. Lineage (NCBI taxonomy): Eukaryota > Metazoa > Chordata > Ceratodontiformes > Protopteridae > Protopterus > Protopterus annectens. The sequence goes on along the minus strand of NC_056737.1, from coordinate 462,010,250 downwards.
CATTAGCCTAGTACACACCTATGAACCTACTGGATGGAGTGCTTGAATGGTAACATTCACTCCATGCATTTATATGCATACATCCTCTATCATTATTAATTTCCAAGTATCTATTCTGTACTATTTTTATTAATGTCCTACACATGAATCATAGCAAAATTTGAATTAAACACAACTAAGAACTTCTTAAAAATCTTATTTCCAAACCTAGAAACAGATTGGTTATCTACGTCATAGTGAGCCATTAGCTCCTTTGGCATATACAACATTAAGGTGTATTCAAATAATCTTTAAATCTCATTCCAGTAATGGAAATGATTGTGCAGTATTTTTATTCCCAAATTCCCCCCTTTCTGACTGAGAACACCTGTATTAACTTCAGAAATACCCATTATTACTTTATGTCACACAGGTCAGGACTTTCACCATGGCTACTGCTGCATTTAGCAGCCATTTTGAAAATATTCCTAATTTGCTCATGTCCACAAGCAATCTGCAATATACCCTCTTTTTATCCACATATGTACTGAACTCATTTTCTCTATCCTGTAGTTTTTAAAACAAATCTGCAAGATCCTTTTAGTATACTTTTATTTCCCATATCCCTTTACCCAATTAAAGCCTGGTCTACAATACTCTGAATTTCATTAAATAACTTTTACTACTCGTCTCCTCAGGTAGTAGTAGTAGTAAATACATTTTAACCAACATGTTACAATGAACAAAACTACTCTAAACTGATGGAATACTGTCAAGCTAGCTATAAAGCTGTTTGGCCACAGGCTCGTGCTCTACATATCATGACAATACAATATGCACAGAATGTGTATATAGTAAAAACATACACATGCACATACTGTACATATTATGGAAATCGTGCAAATGTGGTTTATATGGAAATTATGTGCACACCCTGTACATATCATGAAAATGTCTGTTAAATTTAAACAGAAAACTGCATTTTCTGTTAGAATTTAGCAAAATGTTGTCCCCTAACACTCATCTACTGACCAGGTAGGTTCACTAGACACAGTTTCTACTCAAACAACCTGAAAGCAATGTCTGGTTAAATGATCTACTCAATGTCAAACAGTAGGCAAATGAGAACTGTGGTAATCAGACCCTGTATTAGAAAAACTGCAAATCACAACCTTAACCCTCTTTACCAACTTCCAGATCTACTGCTGATATTCTTTTCTTCAAAAGAAGAAAATCAAATCAAATCTGTTTTAATAACAGATTTGAAGGAGAAGTTTGGCACAGTGATTAAGGTCTTAATCTCACAGATACAAGGTACAGGGTTTGAGTCTGACCTTTGGGTACCGACTAAGTTTGTAATAGTCTGCAGACTGCTAGCCAGGTATTTACCTATGAACTTATAAACCTATGAAAAGGCGAGTGAGAAGAACTAGCAATAACGCTTGCTGAACCTATTTTAAGGGAGTTGATATAATTGTTAAGGTACTTACCTCACAGTCACAAGGTGTCGGACTTGACTCACCGCTGAAAGGGAAATGGGTTAGGCTTAAAATGGCCTGCAAGGGTGGCTATCCCACTACTTATCTATGAACCTATTAAGTGAATTAGCCACTAAATAGTGTCACCATAACAAAGCTATTACTACTAAAAGTGCCTCATTACTTCCTAAGTAACTATTTCCCCCGTTGAACATACAAAAAAATGCACTTTATACTGTCTGATGCATCACATTTAGACTTTACAAGCAGTTCTGCTACTTTTTTGTCTTATGATTTTTAATATATTTTCCAAACTTTTTTTTTTTTAACTAGGTTAATTAGAGACAAAGGGAGAAAGAGTAATCAGTTAATTAACCAACTAATTAAGAAGTCCTATTTTACTTATCCATTCAGCCATATCCCCCTTTCTCATTTTTGGACATGGGGTCAGGGTGTCAATTCAACAGTAACACTCAGCATTTCTCAAGTCCTTTTGAGGAAAATAGACATCACTAAACACATGCAGGACAAAATCTGAACATGAAAGATGCCTTTAGAATACTATCTTCTCTAGTTTCCTGTAATTCCAGGAAAATTATTTTTTGTGAAAATTCACACGTGCCTATGTGTAAGACAATTTAGACACAATTACAACATATTAGTTGCCATGGGCTGACACAATTACCAACTATTATTACTAACCTCTACATGAATAGAGATTTCCATACGTATAACCCACAATTTTACCAATGCTGAAATCCTTTTACAAAACACACGTAGATTTTTTTCCACAAACTATGAAATAAACATTAACATATTGTCTGTGATCCCCTGACACAAAATAAATACGTTTAGCCAGTAATCAAACCCTGAATTTTCTGAGTTCACATAACTTGAACATTCCACTTGGTTTTCAATGTAAATGCACAGAAAAATAATTGTGGCTTTAAACATGTCAGCTATATACCAGCTTATACTTTTGTTTACCTGCTTGGATCTTAAATTTAGCTCAACAGAAACAGATTTTTTTCCCCTATTATGACCTTTTGTTTTCCTCAGTTACCACTGAATTATTTCAACTGTGGCTAGAATTTACAACAGCAAAAACCTTCATAGCCTCGTCTGCACCATGTGTTAAACCATGATTGCTTTTCACTCCACTCAAGTCAGTGAAGTATTCCTTGTGCTTTAGTAAGTAAATACCTTTACACATGTGTATAAACAACCATGCCCCTCTTGTAATGCAGATTAATTTATCTATTGCTGATTCCTGTTTACCTGGGATGTTTACCTTGCAAGAATAAGAAAAAGTACACAAAATTCAATTAAATCAACTTTTGCCAAACAAATCCTTCAAGCAGCTAAAAATTTACATTTGCACATTTCCTTACCCGCTAGCAAAGATATTACTTTGAAGAATTTGGTCTGTGGTCATACTAAGTAACGATTTAACATTCTGGTGCTCCAAAGCTCACAAATAACCCATATGTAACTACAGTGTTTCACTAAAATGTCAGTGCAAAATGTATAACCCATTAATTTTCCTTTGTCGCCTTGCAGTAAGACGCTGTCCGGTTCAATTCTCAGCTAGAGCGTCTTCTGCATGGAGACATGCATGAATGGGCGTACCTTCGTTGAAGGTTGTGCGTCAGGCCTGGCAAGCCAGTACGTAAAAATCAGCTGCCAATCATTAGCGGACCGGATTTCCGCTGTGGCGACCCCTAACCGGGAAAGCCGAAAGACGCAAACAAACATTCAGCTCATATAAATCACATTTTACACAGATACATAAACTCTACACTTTCACACATTGCAGATATTTATCAACGAATCATAGTTTAAATAAACCTGAACTTCTGTTATTGCTAACAATCTTGTATGCATACATTTTTCAATTAAATACTATGGTTCAAATTTCATTGAAAAACATTAACCTCTAGAACAACTCATTTTACTTATGAAATCTTCAGCATTAAAAATCACATCCGCAGAAAATAAAGGTCAACACTGTATTCAGGCAGAAGTAAAAGAAAATAAACCTGTTATAAAACTGTCAAATTAGAAACTTGCAAATTACTTTGGCTTTCAGCCAAACGTGTGGAAATCATTACATTAAGCAAACTGTTATTGCTGTATTCTGATTGCATACCGATACATTTGGAATTCAAACATGGTAAATGACTGTTTTTAAAATGTTTGTACAGACAAAGAAAGCCTTATTAAAATGAAAGACCTCCTCTGTGCAACATTTCAATTTTTCTTTCCTCTTCCTGCTCTAAAAGCATCTAGCAAATATATTGCATTCTGCAAAAGTATTTTCCTGCATACAAACTATTCTGTCCGGAGCTTTACGTTTTAAGGTACACACAGTACATCTATTACAAAAATTCATTTAGAATGGAGTCTTCTTTTTAAACTGTCCAGCCAAAGTTTAGTCTAAGTGCAGAAGTGCTAAGACACATTTCCAAGCAGAATACTGTCCTGTATTTTAAATTATAATACATTTTCTCCTTAAGCAACTTAAAACAAAGATCATGTGATAAAACCCACATGTGCTGCTGTGTAGAAACATTTAACCAGTTCACAGCTAAACTGTACACTACAAAAAAGTCAAACTTTGAAACTTTTCTGCCATAACAGCTGATGCCATATGATTTTATCTACACAACAGTCAAAGATTATCTTGTGTATTTGTTAATCTTTGTTCCTATTTGGCACAGATTTTACCGTTTACCATACTAAACCATACAGCATATCAATAATGCTCATTATGATCAAAAATCATTAGCTTATCTTTTATTGCTGACATGCAATTACTTATTTGTTTTATTTTTTTATTTAATGCATTTGTTAACCGGGAATGTCCACTGGCCCTGGAATAAGCCCATTTTCAGTGGAGGCCCAGGAAGGAAAGTTCCACAAACTTATAGAAAAATATAATCACATAAACAGAAACAAACTTTCAATACAATTACACTGAATGAAATCAGTAACAGAAACCGTGAAGAGATTACAATCAATGACATATACAAGTAATAAATAGCATATATTTCAGTGACATGTTAGTAAAATATATTTACAAGGTGCATGGCCGTGAGAAGATTAAGTACAGTGTTAGTAGAAGTAGGAGAAAGAAGGGCAGAGGTAGGAAAGGACAAGTTAAAGTGACAGGGAAGCAGTAAGTAGGCAAAGTGTAGGAAATAATGTGAAGGTTAGAGGTATACCACTGGGGGAAGAAATAAGGAGTTGGGGTTGTGTGTTTGGGAGGAGGAGCATAACCATTTTGAACAATTAAACATTCCTGTTGTTGCTGCCTCTTCTTTTCCACACATGAAATTTAAACTGGTTTCTTTCAAATGACATTCCCTCCTTGTTGCCAGGATGCAAGCTCCCTTGGTAAGTGTGTGTGTGCATGTGCACGTTTGTGCGTGCATTATCTACAAAATGCCCTAGGTAGGGATGGCAAGTTAGCTGATTAACTGGGTCTATTATTATAACAGCAAATGCTTAAAATAGCGAACACTGTATAATCGACCCTAAAATGTCGAAACGGCAAAATGCCGAACATACGGAACAGCCATTTTTTCCCAGGGAAAAAAATTGCTGCTTCATAAAAAAATAAAAAACCCCAAACACAAAAAAACACTACTTAAATATACCAACTCCGAGATCACACCATAGTGGAGGAAATGGCAAAGTCCCGAAAATAGCCCAGTGATTTTTTTTCTTCCGGGGGGGGGGGGGTGTCGCTGTTCCATGTGTTCGGGATTTCACCATTTTGAATAAATTCATGCTAAAACCCTGCATCTTGGTTACAGAAGACAAGAGCCTGAATCCTCTACACTAACTACCACAGTGCTAAACAGTTTCAGTGCATTGTCAAGGAACTGTGGGTTTCAAAGAAAAAAGTTTACTGTTGCTCATGCCAGGTCTGTTTTTAACGTGCAACTGTTTTCCTACAAAATAGTCATCAGTGTTTGTGCTACAGAATTTGAAAGCACTGTCAGCAGCACAACAGGTATCATACTTACGTTTGGTGTAGGAGGATGTAGGTTTTACTCCCACTCCGTGCAGATGGATTGCTGATACTGAAGCATACTTTTAAGGGGGGTGGGGGTGCTGCACTTCCGAGTGTGTCCTCCCTTTGGAGGAGATGCCTAGTAACTATAAACCTGTTTGCCAGCCATTCCCTACTGCAATATTATCAACTTACCATTTTAATGTAATATAGGCAATTTATTCTTCAAGGGCAGCAGGCACTGAATTTGAAGATGAAACACTGAAATGTAAAGCTGTTTGCCAGCACCAACTTCATTAGTTACAGATCTCTTTAATGTGGAATTATTCTCATCACTTTTAACTGTGCATATTGACTGATATTGGTGGATTGTAATGACAGAAGTCTGAGTGGCCTTTTATGGTTGAAATGTTCTGAAATGGGTAGTTTTGTCATTATTGGTTCATGTGTTTTGTTTCACTGCCTACTGGAAAAATGTTCAAAACTATAAATTTAAAACACTAACAAGTGGTGCTGCATTATAGACGGAATAAAATTTAATACAATCAAGAAGGTGAATCAAAAAACACATGCATGTATGCATGGTCCCATGGTTTGAAAATAGGCCAAAGATAAACAATCCGCCACTGGCCAAGATGCATTTTCTTTGAATGTGGGTTCCATTGCCATTTCAAGGGTAGAGAAGTTTACTGTTTAGGCGAAGTCTGTTTTCATTCTGAAACTGTACCATTTTGTTTAGCAAAAGTGTTTGTGCTATAAAATTTGAAATAAAAGTTTTAAATTAAATACAAATATCTGTAATCATTGTAGAAATAAAAAAGAAAACAGTATGCCCACTGACAGGTTTGAACACTGTTTATGGTAACTGGGGAGAAATATCCAAATAATGTGACACTAATGGCTGCAGAGGGGTGATACTTTGTTGTGCAGGAGGATGCTTCAAAACATGGCCCCATTTGACCGCAATCCATCCTCTGGCAACACCACTGAAAGTCAAACAGGGGATAGTGTTTCTAGTGAAATGATTTTGCATGGTTTGCTCATTAATACAATGTCAAATAGGGTCCAAGTATGAAGAAGTGGTACAATGCGGTCTGGTAGGTTCTTTTATAATTTGTGCATTTCCCCCTTAAACAAGCTCAGCCTCCACTTTAAGATGCTCAAGGCTTAAATTAAAACCAAGAAAACAGTCAAAAAGTGCCTGTAGCGTAGAGTAAAACACCAAAGTAGTTTTCCAAGCTTAATTTTATTCCAAATACATACGGAAATTCACAGGTAATAAGCACAGCTAAGCAAAATGAAAGACTTTAAATTCCAACTGAAGCTACTACTTAAAGATAAATGGCTCTGCACCTGCACTACCCCTGAGTAAACTGGTACTAATACAGCTACACGAGTTCATGCCATAACTCTCTGCTGCGCAAAACACAATGTATTAATATCACAGCTATACCCATCTCCATCTCATCTCCATTATCATCCTTGCACCTCCCTCCTTTCACTGAGCTGCTCCAACTCTCTTCCTGTGTCTAACATTTTTTTAAAGTCTTTATTGGTGGTGCAGTGGTAGTGTTGTTGCCTCACAGCAAGAGGTTCTCCCGTTCGATTCTCGGCTGGAGTGCAGGGAGTGCCTTCTGTGTGGAATCTGCATGTCCTACCCGCGGTTGGGTGGGCATTCAAAAGACATGTGTAAATGGGCGTGCCTTCGTTGAAGGTTGAATGTTGAGCTGGTACCTCAGCATTCGTGAAAATCTACTGCCAATTATTAGCGGACCGGAGTTCCACTGTGGCGACCCCTAACCGGGAAAAGCCGAAAGACAACATTGTAACTAATATTCTTATATAATACCTGATAATCTTTGCATACTGACATTGCATTCCATACATCTCTGTGTATATATGAGAGACAAAGTGTAAAATAGGAAGGGCATACCATCAAGACAGGAGAATACAAGAAAACTGCCCATGAGCCCCAGAGATCTACCACAAGGAATGCTTTCAGCCTGTCTGTTGTATAAAGTGAGTTGGTATGAAAGATGGCCTGCTGTACAAGATTGAAATGGTACACATTTATTAAGGGTAGCCATGATATGCCTTCCTAAGGCTGATGAGGGGCCAGAAAAAGGCAAAGTGCTGTCTGAAGGCATTCACAAATTAAGTGAGTGAGGGATATCCTGTTCCAGTAACATCAATGACAACGAACTAATTTCTGCATTCTCTGCCAACAAGAAAGCTTATTTCCTCCCAGAAGGCTCAGAGTTTGTGATCTTGTAAAACTAGTTTATTTTGGAAATATGCTGCCTTAAAAAGCTTAGACTCTGGATGTTTACAACTCTTGGAGCCTTTTTATTAATTCAATCTTCTCTTCAGTACAGTTTGCATGCTTAAATTCAACTGACCTTCCTCCAGTTGCACCACAGTATGAGTCACTCAAAGAAGTCTAACCCCCAAGGTAAAGGGTAATAATTATCCTTACAATTCTAAATGTCAGCCTAGAACTTAACTGACCCACTGATGCTAATTCTGCTTTATACTGCATGAAATGGAAAAAATGCAAGCAGTCTTTTGGGACAACGGCTCCCAACTTTCCATTGCTACAGGGTCAGTACTGCTCCCTGTTCATAATTAAAAATAATAAGCAACAGCGAGTAGTGAAAATAATTCCATAAAATGCTACAGTATAGCACAACAGCCAAGCCTTACCTTTATTCTTTGTGATATTGATTTCCAACACACGCAGAAAATCATCACTGACTGAAAAATGAAAACAGAAGCAAATTAGTAAAGTGCTGCAAATGTAATTAGGATTAATATTTTTCTTCGCTACTTTTTATATACTTGTCTAAGTTGCAAAAAAAATTCCTAAAAGCATTTCTCCTAAAATTTCCATTGGTTAACTCCTTAAATCTTGTTGGTCAAAACAGGAAGGTCAGTTTCTGAACTACATTGCAGTTCAGTTTCAAACTATATAAAACAAAGATACCACAGTCCAATAAATGAATCATCCAACTCAATCAACACATTTTCTATTCTAGGAATAGTACATGCCAAAACAATACTGATGTGTTATCCACCAGTGAAGGCTGAGAGGATTGCATGTCTGTATGGAATGTGGCACTAAGTACAACTGCATGAAGGTGCTCACCATAGCACTAGATGTACAAAGCAGAAGTAATTGGGGCTGTAACTTATGGACTTAACTCATCAATAAATCAAACTGAATCCTGGAAAATCTCAGTCTCCTGCATGAACGAACGGATGGCCTTCATGGGATGGGATTGTCCACCATCTCATTATATTAAAATGGGTTTTGAGACTTACGGCCTTTTGATGCTGTGCAATTAACAGATGCAGACAGGCTTGCATCATGTTAAAGTATTCAGTAGAGGGAGTTGTATATGGAGGGTGTGGGTTTGAACATAGGTGCTTCCCCGAAATCGGGCATTTTTATTTATGTATGTATTCCCTGGTATTTGTTTACCAGGAAAGTTCACTGAGCCAAGCAGAGCCGATCCACTTTCAGTAGAGGCCCGGGGAGAAAAGCTACACATGAAACACAAATGGTATATATAGCACAAGGCACACATTTTGAGTATATACAGCACAAATAGAGGAAAAAATTCTTAAAATAGTAGTACATTTATACAAACACTTGTTACATACTTAAAACTAATTACATTGTAGTACAACTATAGCTGATGTACTACTGGTGCATATAAAAAGCTTATGTACACACTTGATACACACAACAAATGAATTACAATGTAGTACAACTATAGTTGACATAGCAGTATGGTGAATATAAAATGCTTAGCATTCAGACGATGACTGACATTTAGAGCTGGGGAAGATATTAAGTGGCTACAGCAGTGATATTGCACCAGTAATAGTATGAGAGGACATGAATGAAAGAGCATGAGAAGGAACATGTAAGAAGTTGTGAGCGACAGCAGTAGAAGGGTAGGAGTAATAGAAAAGATAAAAGGAATGGTTCTCCCTGGGTTGTACAATGAAATTATTGTAAAACAAATCAACCTACTACAAAAGGACAGCAAACAGACTTAAGAACTTTTAATGATTAAGCACCTTCCACTTTGATAGTCTCCTTCTGAATCCTTTTCATTAATAAAAATGTTAAATTAAATACAAATCACTGTTAAACCAAAATTACAACAATTATAGTGAGAAATGTGAATTTCATGATGTACTTCTCTTAAAAAAATTATATTTATCACATCACCAATACAAAGTTTTTTCTAAAAAAACAATAATAAAGTTGAATCTGAAGTATATTTTCAGGACAAAATTGTTAAACAAAAGCGGACTTTGCAACTTCCAGTACTTATAATCCACCTTTGAACTCAGTTATTAAAACATTTGAAGACTGTTGTGAAAGTGACATTAGATCATTGTTAAAAAAATAAAAAAAGTCCTAAAGATATTTTAATCTTACTTTGCATGAACAGAATAGTTTAAGATGACTGTCTAAAGATCCTGTAATTAAAATAAGGAGGGCAGACAAGGCTGGCTCTATGGTAATACTTTTTTATATAAAAAAAATTGCATTACCCATATGACCAACATCTTGGGAGATTCACAATTTTATGCAAGTTAACAAAAAAGTGATCAATAAGGCTTGTAGGCATATTGATTCCTGGTTGTATGAAAAAGTTGCTGGAAGGTAATACTGAAAACCATACCTCTCAATCTTAGAGAAAGAAATATGGGGGGATGAAAGCCTAAAAATAGGGACAATTTTTAAATGCTGCTCTTACAAACTAAGTTAACAGAACAGGTTTTGCATTAGCATGAATTTTTATAACGGATAAGAAGTCTAAAACACACATTTCTGTCATTATTTTTTTACTTCAGTCCTCAATGGTTTGCCAGAAAGCCACAATTTGGGGGGAACTGATCAAAAATCTGGACAGTTGAGAGGTATGCAGTGAAAACATATACACTTAATTTACACACCAAAGGCAGCCAAATTATTTGGTGTACCAACAATTAAACCCAGTTACAGATCAATAGTGTCTCCCCCTGCTTCAAAATTTAGAAACTTCTAAATTCACACACAGAGCTTTATTACCAGTAGCTAAGCAAACGTCTTCTTTTATCAGAGATTCATCAGATTTTTTAGAAAATAACTTAAACATGTTACAGTGGAAGAGAATGATCACGGTTGAGGTTAGTTCATTATACACCATTATACCACATGAAGTGGGTATAAGAACAGGCACCATTTATGCTCAATAAAAAGAGACTACACCTTCACAGAAATAAAATAAAATATATATATGGTATTTACTAACCATTTAGTTTTCATTTGAAGGTTCATTATTTCATCAGAATACTGGAGTAGCTGTGGGAGCTAGAATGGCAACAAATTATGCCAATCTAGTCATGTCATATTGGAAGATGTATATACTGCCTAGTTCTAAAGGGTATGAATTTGATTAGTCATATCTCAGATTTACTGATTTATTTTTTATACGGAAAGAGAACACCACCGAGTTGAAATAATTTTTGAGAGATATAAACCAGAGTACAGAATTTTTAAGGTTTGTGAGTCACCATTCACAAGGATAAAATTAGTTTTTTTAGATATAGACATTTATAAAAAGGGTCAAAGTAAAAAATTACATTCCACAATTAACTTTAAAAAAATGTTTCCAGTAATGCTATTCTACATTACATTAGTATGCACCCCATATACTTGAAGCATAATATTGTCAGTGGGCAGTAGGACATGATGTAGTGTCATCTGTGCCAGGGAGAGTACGGCAGTGCATGTGTAAAACATGTCAGCAAAGCTAGCTGGAGTTTTGAAAATAATTTTATGTCAATTGATTATCAAACAGATGCTTGTGTTAAAAAATATATTTGTAAAGTTACTTATGTTAAAAATGCAACAGTGGGTCCTGCTGGACAGAAGACATACATGTACATCAAACAGTGTATATCAATATGTATGTATACCTTTAAGAAGCTTTCTAGGGGCTTGCACAAGTGTATAAATACTGAGCAAGTACGAGCCTGACTACCATTTTGTAGTTGGCTGCCGAGATGTAAGCATGCATGTCTCTGTAGTCTGCCAGTTAATCAGTTTGTTTATATTTCATACTGCTGCTATCCATCCTGATGTTTTTCTGTGTAATAAAGCATATAAACAACCTACCCCACCTGTTCGTCTTTAATGAGAAATAGAGAGCGACAGACAGTACTATTATAACTAATTAAATGTATATGTTTTAACAAATAATTCTAGAAGGGAAGAGATTAATCTCAGTCCAGCTAAGTTTGAAAAATAGGCTGAAAATTAAATGGGTTGGTTTAGGCCATAAAGATTTTATCCTACAGGTTTGATTGCAGGCAGAGACAAAAATGTCTGGAAAAAACAGGACTAGGAATCTTACTATATTGTCCTTAGGGACTACCCTGGAAGGGTGGACATTTTTGAAATTGTTTTATACATTTCAGATGCTGCAGCAGATCTTAGCAAAGCTCTGGGAGTGTATTGTACTACAGTCGGGTGGGCCAGATGCAATGTCATTCTACAACCAGCACTGAAATGATTCTTTAGACATTAGTGAGAGAGATGATGGAACTCACACAGAAGCACTTTATTTTTCAGAACCTGACAAGAAAGAGCTCTTCACAGATATCTCACAAAACCTCATACCTCATCTTGCCTTGCTGTAGGAACTAACTCAACACATCTTGCCTTGCTAAAGTAACTTAACTAGGGAACAGTAATTCTTTACTCAGTCAGGAAAATATAGTGACATTAGTTAAATATTTTTCTGCATCTGTGTGAATCTACCCAACCGTGTTATTTTTTTTTTATATCTCCTTCGATATACTCTGGCGTTTTGACTGTAGCTAGACATTTAGTATTTGTGTTTTGTTCTTTTATTAATTATTAAATATTTTTATACCTTTCATTGTGGCTTGTTTTTTAGAGAATACTGTTAACATTCATACTTGTAATTATTTGGTGACACTGTGGCCTCTCCCAAAAGCCTTGCTGTTTGGTCAACACTACCATTTGTATTAGTATTAACTGGATACCCTTTGTAAGAGCCTTAGAGTAGCTGGGGTGGCAGCATAATTAACTTGTAGTCTAGGTAGAGGGGGCACAGCTAGTAATTATGTGCCAGCATCCTAGGTGTGTGTGCGAAAATGAAATATCAGTGTGTGTCAGCTACTTGGAAAAGGGACACAGAGCTCCTAAGTTGTTAGTGTGGAGTCTTGTTTGGGCCTGGAGAGAGAGACAGTCAGTCCAGCCCCAGGTCTAGAGTGTACTTCTGGAGTGCTCTTACGGGAAAGTGTGCTTGGTGCAGATAGCTGCATCTGAAAATACTGTGTATCCATTTTTGTTCCTAGTGGCCATCCCTCACCGGTGTCATTGGTGATGAGCAAAATACAAGAGGTGGTCAATAAGGAGGAGAGAAGTTTCTGACAGTAAAAAGGATTGGACAGTCTCCATGCCACTGATATACTCTCTGGACAGTGAGGCTATCAAGATGGTCATTTAAAAAAAATTGGTAGATATTTAATGTCAATACGGACCTTGCAAAAGTTTTAGGTTAAAAGCCCTATCTTACTAATAATAGGAGGGGTAAGTAACAAAAATATTCTGGAAAAGGAGAATTTGCCAACTGAAAACATTAAGAAGGGGACTTTAAGTGTCAAAATTGTAGTAAATGTAATGTGACGCCCGTGCACTGGCCCAGTAATCAAGGAGCCTCAATCCTCACCACTAGCACCAGTGAGGGGCATGCATATTGGGAAGGATAACAAGTACACACACAGTAAAGTACAACTTCCCTTAAAAACACACAGAGATCACAGTCAGTCTGGGGCTGGTTTCTCCCTTTCTCTCCAGATCCCCAATAAGACTCCCCCCACTGGCACAGCAATAGGGTACAGGTCAAGCAAAAACCTTCAGCACCCCCTCTTGTCCAGCAGTGCTTCGTGTCCCTGCCCAAGTAGCTGACGCACACTTTGGGATCCAAGTTATATACAACACACAGACACTGCTGGGGAAGGCTGGCACAGGTTCTCCAGCTATGCCCCCTTCTCTCCAGACTATAAGGTAGAAATCACCGCCACCAACCACTAATATCAGCTACTATAAGGCCCTTCCCAAAGGGTGACCAATTTCACTGTGTAATATTACTGTTATCTAAATAGTAAGTGTGACCTAGGGCTAAAGCTATTGGAGTGGCTTAGACAGTATCATCGAATACATGCAATGTACTCTAAGAGCTTAAATTATCTCTACACAAAACTGCCACAGTTGAAAGGTTTAAAACGATTTAATAATAAATAATAAAGACACAAGACAATAATTATTTCAACAGAATGACATTACAGAGTTCAGAAATCACAGGAAAATTCTTTAAAATAATACTGTAGAATAGTCTGACAAATACAGAAAACAGAGATTGATATGAATAGCCAGATTAGTCTAAGAGAAATCACGGTTCTAAATAAATATCTTACTTACAACAGAGCAAAGGCAGAGTGCTGATGAGTTGATTTCTAAAGACAAAATCTAAAATGCTCAATTCTCTCTCTCAGAAAGTCTTAAACTGATAACAGTACTGCTGAGTCATTCCACATTACATCATTCTTGACACTTCTTTGGTTCCCAAGCTAACAAACTCAAAATTTACATTTCTTAGTAAGCTGCACCTGGTGAGGAAGCCACAACAATAAGACATTATACATGTAAAAACCTTAGTAATGCTCTCTTAAATCAAGACATTAGTAAGAATTTCCTGGCCCAGATATCCTGTCTCCGAGCTTGAAATCAGTCATACAATGCTTGACTTCTTAGCTTTCTTCCAGCAGAGTGCACTGTGGTTACATTTTTGAAGCTCAGTACAACATATAGTTTAATCATAACATATAGTTATCCTAACAATTGTAAACCAAGCCTAGAATTATCTACAAAATTCTATCTAGCTAGGCTGGCAGCCTTCACATATCTCCCCCCCCTCAGAGAACTCAAGCTAGTTTTCCAAGTGACCCTTGAGAAACATTGCTTGAGAGGGTTAGGTCTGAGTATACCTTACCCTAATTCCCTGTCTTGAGAGCCCATCTCTGTTGGTGTTGCTAACCCCAACGTATCATACGCTTGCAACCCTGGGCTTCATCTTAGCAACTTGGCATTTTGCTGGCTAGCTTGGTGTAACCATGTTAGGGGATTATTGATTATGATCTGTAACTACAGTGAATTTTCTTCCATACAGATAAGTCAAAAGTTTCTGCAGTGCCCACACAATGGCTAGACATTCTTTTTCTACAGCTGCATAGCATTTTCCTCCCTGGGTTGGAAACTACGATTGAGATAAACCACTGGGTGCTCTTCTCCCTCTGAAGACATCTGGCCAAGTACAGCCCCCACCCCATGTTTTGAAGCATCCTCCTGCACAACAAAGTCTTTGCTGTAATATAGACTGGCTAACACAGGGGTCCTCCCAAAGCTTCTTTAAGCTTCTGGAATGCCTGCTCACATGCTGTGGTCCACACTACCTTATCTGGCCAGTTTTTCCTTGTCAGGTCTGTGAGGGGAGCAGCTATGGTAATATAACTGGGGACAAACTTTCTGTAGTACTCTGCTGTCCCTAAGAATGCCCTCACCTGCTTTTTGGTAACAGGTGCAGGCCATGCCTGAATGGCTTCCACTTTGGCAGGTTCTGGTCTGATCTGTCTGGGATATAGAGTGGGGAATGGTAAGGAGACATCTCCCATACCCACCTGACATTTGCTTGGCTTAATGGTCAACCCTGTTCTCTGTAGTGTGCCCAGCACCTCCCTGACATGCTGAAGGTGCTCTTGCCAGGAATGGCTGTAGATGGCAATATCATCTAGGTAAGCAAGGGCAAACTCTCCTCCTAGGATATAATCTACCAGCCTCTGGAAAGTTGCTGGGAAATTTTTCATCCCAAAGGGCATCTTTGTGAACTCATACAAGCCAAAAGGAGTAACAAAGGCTAACCTCTTTCTAGCACTGGGAGTCAAGGGCACCTGCCAGTAACCCCTGGTAAGATCAATGGTTGTAAGATACTTAGCCCCACCCAGCTGCTTTAGGGCTTCATCGGTCCTAGGCATAGGGTAAGCATCTGACTCTGTGTGACTACTTAATTTCCTGTAATCCACACATAACCAGGTGCTGCCATCCTTCTTTGGCACCAGCACCACTGGGGATGCCCAGGGACTGTCGGACTTTTGAATTACCCCAAGTTCCAACATTTCCTGCATATCCTCCCTCAGAGTCTGTGACTCTCTCAGGAACCCAGTAATGGGCCTGCCTAATAGGCCTTAGGGGTCCTGTATCCACCTGGTGCTGCAACAGGTGGTGGGACCCTGGTTTCGCAGTGAACATGTCCCCATACTCCTGTAACACTGCTCTGATTTCTCTAACCTGGGTAGGAGATAGCTGCTGGGACACTGCTGCCCCTTCCATTAAGGTGTCAGTCAGAGATTCACTGAGGAGATCAGTCACCAGGTCTCCCTCAGATTCCTCCTGCAATCCACTGCAAATACTCAGCACATGGGTCTCCCTACCATGGTAAGTTTTCAACATGTTAACATGGTACAATTTGTGGTCCTGCCTCCTGACTAGCAGTTCTACCATGTAGTTAAAATCACTTACCTTTCTTACCAACTTGTAGCGTCCCCTCCCAAGCTGCTTGCAGCTTGTGTCTGACAGGAATGAGAACCATTACCTGCTGCCCTACAGCATACTATCTAGCTCAAGCATTCTTGTCATACCAGAACTTTTTCTGTTGTTGGGCTTCTGTCAGGTTCTCCTGGGCCAAGCCCAGAAGCTCCCAGAGTCTTGTCCTGAGGTTTAGGACACACGCCACAGCAGACTCCATGTGGTACTCACACACACACCCTCCCACTCATCAAATTAAATCTAGAGGTCCCCTCACCCTATGCCCATACAGCAACTCAAAGGGTGAAAAATCTGTGGATTCCTGGGGAACCTCACTAAGCACAGAGATGGGGCAAATATTTGTCCCAATCCCTCAAACTGGTATGCAAATGCCCATAGCATGGACTTGAGTGTAGAGTTTAACCTCTCAACAAGACCATTAGTCTGGGGATGGTATGGGGCAGTCTTTAGCTGCTTCAACTCACAGTACTTTCACAGACAAGCCAGCAGGTATGACATGAAATTGGCACCTCTGTCCATCAGTATTTCTTTTGGGAAACCTACCCTGCTGAAAACCTCTAACAAAGCATTTGCCACCTTTTCTGCCTCAATGGCGGATAAAGCCACTGCATCAGGGTATCTTGTAGCATAATCTGCTACCACTACGTTGTACTTTTTCCCTGTGGAACTTGGGGTACTCAGAGGCCCCGCAATATTCATAGCTACCCTCTGAAATGGCTCCTCAATCACAGGCAGCGGCATCAAAGGAGCTCTCAGCTCGTCTCCTGCCTTACCTACCTTTTGGCACCGCTCACAGATCCTGCAGTACCTCGTTACATCTCTGGAAATCCCAGGCTAATAAAAGTTCTACATAATATGGCTCTTGGTATGCTTTATGCACATATAATCTACAAAGGGAATATCATGGGCTATGGTTAGATGTGCCAGACAGTAGGCTCTAGGCACTACCAACTGCTGTATCCTCTCACCTTCTAGCCTCCCTCAGGGGTCCACTCTCTACTCAGTAACCCTTCGTCCCAGTATACAGATTCCCCCTTCCCTTGAGAATCAGGTGCCTCACTAGCTACTTGCCTCAGGCCTTGTAATGTAGGGTCTGAGTGGTGAGCCAGTCTCAACTCTCTCTTTGTAACCCTTCCCAGCTCCTCTTCCACAGGAAGTCTGGCATCCTCTGACACCGGTGACTCACTGTCAGCCTGGGTACTACTACTCACCTCTGCCCTTGCAGTCACTCTGTCCAAGGGACCATCAGTACCCACAAGCAGCTGTGGCTCACCTTCAGTCTCACTGCTACAGCATAGCTCCCTCCCTGAAGTAAGCACCTCACCAGTCCTGGCAGCAAGTGCGCAGTCGGTCTGGGTCTCCCCCAGGTTACCAGACCACATTCTGGTCTCCAAGCCTGACTGCATGTAACTGCATGAGCACATGGTACTGCATTATCAAAATCATTCCCTATTAGGACATCTGCAGGGATATCCTCAAACACACCTACTTGCTGCTTCCTTTTCCACCCTCCCAGTCATGATGAGCCCTAGCCAAAGGTATTTGGAATGGGGTCCCTCCTAAAGCTCTAATTGGAGTAGAATGCCCAAGCAAGTAGTGCTCCTCTGTAACCATTGCAGGTTTCACAATGGTTATGTCAGAGGTCATCTCTCTCTTAGCAATGGCCTCTTTGCCATTCACTACAATAGAATATAACCTCTGGAGGTAGTTTGGTACCCTTGTTGTCTCAAGACAAACTACTATTGGCATTTTGTCTTTCCCACTTACTGGCTCCCTCACCTTTTGTTCCCCACCTTGCCTCCATTGGCATCTATATGCCACATGGCCCTACTGGTTGCATTCAAAACAGGAACTCACTCACTACAGGAATTCACTTCCCCTGGGCCCATCTCATTTGCTCACTCAACAGAGTACAGTGAGATCATATTTTGATTTCAGATACTCCTACCATTCCCATCTATTCAGCCCTATCCCAGCTCTATCCTAGTCTAGTCTCATTAGCTCATCCTGCCTAATAGAGACAGAACATTTGAGTGGGCATACCCACTTAGGCCCTGAACTTGTCTGATTAAAGACTGCTGGAACAGGGCTCAGTTCTGAGGTTTATTACTGGTTAATTGGGTAATTTGTTTAAATCAGTTTGCTTATTTTCTATTGTTATATATATATATATATATATATATATATATATATATATATAAACAAATTTGCACTTTACCTGCTATTACCGTATTTGTGTTTCTTCCTACTTTATTACCTTATATTGCTTTTGCCTCTTCTTAAAAGTACTCAATTGTGTTTATTCTGCTGCATTTATTACTGCTTGGTAGTAGCCTGATTAAATTGCAACTGTTATTCTAAGTCTTTTGGTTAAAGCACATGGGCTTCAAACCAGTTGTTTTACATTAAGGTTTGTGGTCTGCACTGTTGTGGCAGGACAGGTAGCTTACATCCTTCTAAGTTGGGAATTGCTGATTGCAGGCTCAGTGTCTGTTATTCTAAAAGTGTATTAGTTCTGGTTTAAGCACTTGGGCTCCACGCCAGTTATTTTACATTAAGAATGTTCCTGGTCTGCACTCTTGTGGGAGGAGAGGCTAGATTCTACCCTTCTGAGCTGGGAATTTCTGGTTAAAGGCTTACTGTGCCTGCTTATTTGAACTGTTTTTCTGATATTGGTGCACCTTGTCTGCTGTAGCATAGATTAGATTCAGGTCTGCTGAATCTAGCTCTGTTTGTATAACTTGAGCACTAATCCAGGCCATCTTTTTTTGGAGAAGGTCCCCCTGCACCCTAGTGGCAGGAGTGTGTGGTTAGAGTTAGAACTTGTCAGATTGAAGACTGCTGGAACAGGGCTCAGTTTTGAGTTTTTTTACTGGTTAATTGGGTAATTTGTTTAAAACAGTTTGCTCGTTTTCTATTGTTATATAAAAAAAATTGCACTTTATTCATCTGCTTTTACTGTAATTGTGTTTCTTCCCACTTTATTACCTTATTTTGCTTGTGCTTCTTCTTAAAAGTACTCAAATGTATTATTCTGCTGCAGTTCTTCTGTTTGGTAGTAGCCGGATTAAACTGTAACTGTTATTCTAAGCCTTTTGGTTTAAGCACTTGGGCTTCAGACCAGTTGTTTTTCATTAAGAAGGTTTGTGGACTGCAATGTTGCGGCAGGACTGGTAGCTGACATCCTTCTAAGCTGGGAATTGCTGATTGAAGGCTCAGTGTCTGTTATTCTAAAAGAGCATTAGTTCTGGTTTAAGCACTTGGGCTTCAGGCCAGTTATTTTACATTAAGAAGGTTTGTGGTCTGCACTCCTGTGGGAGGAGAGGCTAGATTCTGCCCTTCTGAGCTGGGAATTTCTGGTTAAAGGCTTACTGTGCCTGCTTATTTGATCTGTTTCTTTCTGAAATTTGTGCACCTTGTTTTCTGTAGCCCAGAAGTTGTTAGTTTACTGGCCATTTTGGGCTAATTTCTCTTTCATTTCCCAGCTATAAAAACAGCATTTGCGCGGTTTTGTGTGCCTGGTAGCTAGGGTTAAACTATTCCAGGCTCGACAAAGTCTACTCTTCAATTTTTCCCTTGGAACTAGACAAACTTTCAACTTAAGCAGTCAAACCATTCATTTCACAGCCCAGCACTTGCCCAGAACTTCATAGCAAGCACTAATTAACCCTAGCACTAGACCTCCTATACTGTCCAGAAGGACAAGGCTCTCTATTCGTCCCTAGCAGCCAATCAGTAAAATAGCTCACTTTACCTATTCAGGCATGCCCAAAGGGCAGTTTCAGGTGTACTCTCCAGTCCAGTTGGTGACTCTGGGCATTTTGAGGCAATGTTACAACTGCCTCATGTACACAGACAACCCTCTCCTCCTACCACCAAACACTAATATATGCGAGAGATGCAATTATACAGCCAAACTGGAGGCAAAGCTCTCTCAAACCAAGACTGGAACTGACAGTCAAGAGGAGAAGGGAAATACTTGCAACACACCACCAGTCTCACATAGATCTACTAAACCAACACCGACAAATAACACACAAATACACAAAAACATACTCTGAGGCTCTAAATAAAAATCTGTAAAAGCAACAGAGACCTCCAAAGCAGACACCCAAGCAACCCCCCACATCCCATCACAAACCATGAAACACATACTTCACATAGTCAGTGTGCCATGCAATCACAGCCCTTAAGGCAAAATAACATACCCAACACACTAGTAATAGGAGACTATAGTCAGGCATGCCAATGTCCCACTAACTAGGCTGGACAAGGAGAAGGTTACAGTTAGCTGCCTGTGGGGCACCAGGATCCACCACATAACATAAGCACTCTGGTTGCTCCAGAACAAGTACAAATATGACTCTGTCATTGTCCATGTTGGTGTGAATGACCTGAGACGTACCTCCCTGGACTACATGAAGAGTGACATGGAAGAGCTCTCTGATCATGTAAGCCCAGGCCGGTATGACCCTGAGTAGCATCCTGCCCTCACCAAGAATGATGCCAGAGTATAAAGAAAAAATTATCAGTTTCAACAACTGGCTAAGTTTCTGGTGTCATTCAAAGGGAATCTAGTACCTGTCCACCTGGGATGACATGCTCGACAAGCCACGTTGATTCGCAAGAGATGGCTTGCACCTATCACCCTTAGGCTTTTGAAAACTGGCCAAGGCTTTTGCTGCCCCCATAGTGCCTTTTTTAGGCAAGGCTCAAAAGAAAAACCCACCACCGTAAATAGCACAAGTAACCAAAAACTGAGGGTAATGCTACTCAACGCCAGAAGTCTAAACCTCAAAATGCATGCACTCGAAGCACTCCTCAGTATGGAGAGCATAGATATCTGTTCAGTAACAGAAACCTGGTTTAAGGCTCCAGAGAGCACCCCAGCACTACCAGGCTGTAACTCATATCATACTTTTCGGTCACCAAACCGAAACACAAAAGGTGGGGGTGTATCCATATTCATCAAGGATACCCACACCTCCAAGTTAGTGGCACAGCACAATGCCTCAGAGATCATCCATGTGCAACTAACAATGGGCAAAACTGCAATTCAAATTGCAGCTTGCTACAGATCACCCACTATGACCCAGGAATCTCATTCTGCATTTCTGGAGACACTGGAAAATATGAAGGTCCTACCAAACGCCCAAATATTGGGTGATTTCAATTACCCAAACATTAACTGGGAGAACTACTCAAGTACTAACTCCTTTGCCCAACGCTTCCTAGAATTTATAAACTCAAACGCCCTGGATCAACTGGTCAACACGCCCACCAGAGGTGACAACATATCGGACCTGGTCATCACCAACATGGGTGACCGATGTTCTACACCAGAGGTCAACCCCTCTCGCTGGTTAGATCAGATCATAGACAAATCACACTGGATATCCACATTCCGCCCCAACCCCCAATCAAGGAAACCATCGTGAAAACTTTTCAAAAGTAAACTTCACATTACTTAAGACCAAGGTGGAAAGTTTCACAGCCCCCATGCTAAAAGGCAACGCTGTCCAAGCTGCTGAATCCCTTAACAAAGGGCACTCTATGAGCACCTGCAAGAATGCATGGATCATCCTATCCCAAGCAAAACCAAGACTCACTCTTCCAAGGAGGAGGAAGTTTGTACAGAAAAGAGTAAAATTGCAAGGAGGAAAGAAATCCCTGATCAGTATCAGCAAGAAACTATGATCCCTCATAAAATCATCTAATGCTAGCTTCGAAAGAAAAATTGCCAAGGACTCCAAAGATAACCACAAAACGTTCTTTAGCTATGTCAAGAACCTAAGTGGAAACTCTCAGATCTGCTCTGAGTTAGTGCAGAATGGCACAAAAT
Source organism: Protopterus annectens (assembly GCF_019279795.1). Taxonomy (NCBI): domain Eukaryota; kingdom Metazoa; phylum Chordata; order Ceratodontiformes; family Protopteridae; genus Protopterus; species Protopterus annectens. The sequence goes on along the minus strand of NC_056737.1, from coordinate 461,988,240 downwards.
ACACTGAACAGACTGATATTGCCAACATTCTGGCAGACAGGTTTAGTGCAAACTTCACCCCCCTCTCACTCCCTAAAGGGCCCATAACCATACCAGAAGAATGTAGAGCCCCGGCAATCACTGACACACCAGGTTAAAACAGCCCTATCCAAAGCCAAAAATACAGCTTCAATGGGACTGGACGGTATTACAGGCTGTGTCTTACACGAGCTCCAAAATGAACTAACCCCTCACCTAAACACACTGTTCAAACTAAGCCTCTCTACAGGCTACGTACTCAGAGTGGCGCACAGCTACATTTACCCCACTCCACAAAGGTGGGGCCACAACGGACCCCGGGAACTATCGCCCTATAAGCCTGACTAGCCTGGTCTGCAAGGCTATGGAGAGCATCATCATGGGACTCATTAACAGAGACATTGGGAACCTCCAAACATTGTACCCTACCCACTTTGGCTTTGTTAAGGACAGATCATGCCTCCTAAACCTGGTGGACTTCTTTGAGACAGTTACCAAGACTTTAGACAAGGGAAAGGAGGTCCACACAGCCTACCTAGACCTTGCAAAGGCTTTCAACACCATTCCCCATTCTGGTATTGTAGACAAGCTCACCAGCCTGAACATAAATCCCTACATCACAAGATGGGTTGCCAACTTGCTCATGGATAGAACCCACACGGTGAGAGTTGCAGGCTCTAGGTCCGACTCTAAACCAGTTATAAGTGGCGCCCCCCAGGGCTTAGTCCTGGGACCCCTCCTGTTCGATATATACTTTTCAGAGATACAGACAAGCACAGGAGGACTATGGCTGACCAAGTTCGCAGATGACTGCAAACTGGGGGCCATAATTGACTCTCCGGATGATACAGACATCCTCCAAAAGGGTCTCACTGAGACGGATACCTGGTGTCAAAATCATGGCCTCAAGCTAAGTGCCAAAAAGTGCAGAGTCATCCCCTTTGGAAAAAACAAAGTACCCGCGAACTACCACATATGTGGTAGTCCCCTAAATGCATAAAATGCAATAAGGGATCTGGGGACTCAAGCAGATAGTAATCTCTCCTTTGATAATCATATTGCCAAGGTGGTTAGAAAATCCTTCGATGTGGCCCCCCTAATCACAAAAGGGTTCGCATCTAGAACAAAAGAGGTTATTCATGCCTCTCTACTCATCAAACTCATCATAGAATACAATGCCCCATTTGGGATGTACCTTACAAGACACCTGCAACAGCTGGAAAGACCACAGAAGTACCTCACCAAAAAGATTACTGGCCTCAAACAGATGCCCTCTATGTAGCCCAACTGAAGAAACTCCAGCTGTAACTTGGTTGCATACCACTTACTCAGAGGTGATCTCTGCCTGACATACAAGGCCATGTCCAACCCAGAATTGATGGACATGCGCCACCTAAAAAAACAAATCCCCAAGAGCCACATACTCTAGGGATCTAAACCTCACCACAACGATAAACAGGACGTGCTGGAGGGGTAGATTCCTGTCCCAGAGACTCCCCATGTTTTGGAACAGGATTCCAATCTACATTAGGCAGAGCCCCTTACTAACACTCTTCAAGAGAAAACTTGATAAGTGGATGGGAAACAGAAAATTTACCCCAGGGATCACTGCAGTGGCTCTGCTGGACAGAGGCACAGGGAACTAATGCCTCTGCTGGACAGAGTAATCTAAGGGGGTGGCGAAAGACAACACATTCTGGCTAGGCTTATAGATGCCCTCGGGCAGATAGCCTAGTACTTAATTATGAACCTATTTAACCTAGGTCCTGGATGTGTACCTGAACTATTGGCTTCTCCTGCTACTGGCAGATTTTGTTGAGGCTGTCTGAGCTACCCATCATGGGCTCCCTTAGACCCATTAGCAGTACTGGGTGACTCTTTCCTGTGCAGGTTGGCCTGCTTGCTAGGTATAGGTATGCCTTCTTCCCCAACTCATCTGAAGTAGCACATTGTCCATCAGCTAACCAGATCCTCATGTCCTGAGGCAAAGTGCTAAGGAGCTTGTTCCCTCACCAAAAGGTCTGCCAACCCTTCAAAAGTGGTGACCTGACATGCACTCACCCACCTATGAAAATAAGTGCTCAGTTCAGCAACATATTCACACACACTTTCATTTGACTTCAGTCAATGCTCACAAAACATTTTCCTATAAGTTTCAGGTGTTAGCTTAAAACATTCTAGCAAACAATTCTTAACAGCAGTATAATCAAAAAATTCACAATCAGATAATATTGGACAACACAGTTACAGCTTTACCATGGAGGAAGGGGGTCAGGAACTGCACCCAGAGCCTTTGGTCAACATCATACTGTTACATGCCCTCTCAAACATGTGAATGAAACTATCAATTATCCCCCTCTGTAAACTGCGGAAGAAATTTACTGAATTTTTGTGCTTCCGGTTACTCCTTTCCCCATTACCTCCATGACTCTGGAGAAGACTAAGCATCTCCTTTTTGTGCTGTCTCTGTGTCTCCTACTCCTCAGCTTCCATTTCTAAATGCTTGGCCTCCAACTCAAGTCTCTTTAGCTCCAGATGGATGTCTAAGCGCTCTGCAGAAAGGTTGAGCTGTCCATTCTCTGAGTATTTTACAGCTCCACGGCCAGTCTGATCATCCTACTGATTGCTGTTTTCTGATGCAGCTGTGACCAAAGCTGCAATCATGTCTTCCTTAGTCAGGTTTCCCTACACCAGTCCCTTAGCCTGGCCAACTGGCTCCTTGTCAGCTTGCCATGCTCCTCTGCCGACATGCTTGCCTGCTCTCCTTGACTAGCTAACAAAAAAAATAAAACAATTGTGATCTGAACTCTGAATATTCACAGCATGGCTGATTTAGAGTACAAAAATACCTTGTGATCACTGTACAGAAGCTACAGGAATTCACTATCCACACTACTACAAGCTAATTAGTATGTGATGTGGCTAACTCACCACTATCAAACAATAAATATTTGATGCGGATATCCCACCACTGCCAAACAATTAGTATGGGACGTCCGTGCACTGGCCCAGTAACCAAGGAGCCTCAATCCTCACCACTAGCACCAGTGAGGGGCGTGCACATTGGGAAGTATAACAAGCGCACACACAGTAAAGTACAATTTCCCTTAAGAGCACACCGAGAACACTGACAGTCTGGGCCTGGTTTCTCCCTTTCTCTCCAGATCCCCATTAAGACTCCCCACTGGGGAGCTATAGGGTACAGATCTCAGCTTAGTGGTCAAGCCAAAAGCTCCAGCACCCTCTCTGTCCAGCCAGTGCTTTGTGAGCCTGCCCAAGTAGCTGACACAAACCCACTGATATGAGTTGTATACAACACACAGACACTCCTGGGGAAGGCTGGCACAGGTTCTCCAGCTATGCCCCCTTCTCTCCAGACTATAAGGTAGAAATCACTCCCACCAATCACTAATATCAGCTACTATAAGGCCTTTCCAAAAGGGTGACCAATTTCACTGTGCAATACTACTGTTATCCAAATAGTGTGACCCAGGGCTAAAGCTACTGGAGTGGCTTGGACAGTATCATTGAATGCATGCCATGTACTCTAAGAGCTTAAATTATCTCTACACAAAACAGCCACAATTGAAAAGTTTAAAAATACTAATTAAATCAAAAGGTGCTTCAACAAAATATTAGTTTAAGGGTGTGCACACTTATGCAACCAGCTTATTTTTCAATTGAATTGTACAGGTTATAGGTGACATTAAAGGTGGGAAAAGTTTTGAAATTAATTGTTGTGGTCTCATTTTTTCATCACAAAAACCTGGCATTTTAACAGGGGTGTGTACACTTTTTATATCCACTGTATGTTCTGTCATGCCACAGATATCAGTCATTAGTGGACACTCTGAAAGAGTTCAAGCAATGGCTAATGCTTACAGGTTGAAGGAGTGAAAGAGTAAAGCAGTTTGATTTCCCCCTCTTTTTCTTTAGTTCATCTGGCCTTTATCCAGTGGTCTGTTTTTTTTTTTTTGGGGGGGGGGGTGACATGTTGCTTTTCTTCTTTTATAGTTTGAGAGTTACGGTCTTTGTGGTTTCAACTCAGCAATTGTGTTCTTGTTAGTCTCTTTCCTTTTATAGACCCAAATGGTGACACGGTGGCAAAGGGGATAGCATGAGCCCTATATATAACCTGTGATGGTAGACTCGAGTCATCTTCCAAGTCATACCTCTCAACTGCCCAGATTTTTGCCTCATATTTGTGGTCTGTTCCTCATACAATTTGTGGTTTTCTGGATTTTTGTGTCAAATCAATGAGGACTGAATTCACTAACTAATAGCATGCATTTGAGTTTCAGATTCAATTTCCTTCAGAAAATGCACGGGCCTATTATTCTAACATCTTTCAAAGTTTATAAGAACAAAATTTAAAATTTGTCCCCATTTTTCAGGCTTTGCCCACACATTTTTGCCTTTGTTCTGATTTTTTTTTGTGCTAAGAGGTTGAGAGCTATGTTCTGAGTGACAAATCCTACTCAAAAAAGGATGTGTGATTCGCAAGCAATGTTCACAACAATCAGTAAAAGATGCATTGTAAAAGCAGTATAATCATTTGCTGTTATGCGTACTTTTCTTCTGTACAAGTTCAAGTTTTAGTCCTGTGAAACCAAGCAGATAGAAGGGAAAAGCATATCCTAACTGGTCAAATTACTTTTTCCTTGCAGATATGTAGTTGTGGTACTTACACAGCTGTGTTATACAATTTCAGAAAAATACATTTGGATACTTACCTTTATGTTTGGGTTGATTTCTTAACAGTACACCACATGAACCAGCGAGACAAGATGCAATATCTCCTGTCAAAGGGCAATGTTAAACTTGCCCTACCTCTGGAATGTTCACTGGTGTAAACATCATGCAGCCTCTATGATATGCTGGTTAACATTACAGAAGCAAACAAGCAGCAGCAGAAGTGAGAATCCTTGTAGAAAGGGCTTTAACAGGTCCTCCTGGGGGCATTAGACTTCCCAGAACAAAAAGCAAGAAAACTAAGACAACAGCATGGAAAATGGTTATTTTAAAGCCAATTCCATCCCTCATTCACAATACAAGCTAAATTTATTTTCTTATATTTTGGTTTCTCTGCTTCTCTGCGTAGGATCTTAACTGTAAGTGTAAACCTACAGTGTGAAGCAAGCATTCTTCCCGTTGTTTTTGTACTTTACAAAGTATGTAGTTAAATGAACCAGTTCAAGGACAGAAGAGAAATTAGTCAAGAGACGAATGAAACAATCATCTCTCTCTTTGACATTGGGTGTGTGTGGAAACTGCCAGTTCACTTATGTGATTGCAATCAGCAAAAGGAAGCTTGCTGTGGTTGACTGCAAACAGACTGGGAGAGGTAAGGTTTGCTTCAGTAAGCTTGGCATTGCGACATGCGAGTTGCAGCATGTACATGCATGGGGAGGAAGGGGGGGGGGGGCTCTAACTGCTTATACTAACACCAAGGGGAAGGAATTAGCACTTATGAGATAAAGAAACTGGTCAACTTAATATTAAGCAGCTCTGTGGGCTGCTTGAGTGATTGGCAATGGTGTCAGTTTGCAAGCTATTTGGTGGACATTTAGGCTGCAGAACATAGGTTGATATCTGCCCTCTCCTGTGCATCCATGGGCCATCATCTCAATGAACAGCACAGAAAGGCTAGTAAACCATTCAGTTGGCATTAGGCTACAGGATTCTGCTGGACTGTGGATGGTAATGACAAAGGCATATTTATGGTTGTCTGAATGGTGACCACTTTGTATTCCTCTCCAACATAGGCTGGGGATACACAATTTGGGGGAACTAATGAGCTAAAGTCCAGATGTGGGAGGCCTGATGGTTAGCAGGTAAGGGGGGGGGATAAAAAACACCTAGAAATACATTAGTTATAACTTGGAGTAATAGTCAAAGATGTTTCCTGTCTTTACTAAATGGGTGCTGTAGAATGTCTACCATTCCAACTGACAGACATCTCTGTATACACTAGGAAGTGGCTACATCCCCTTCACACAGTGCACCTGCACACATTTCTGTATGTGTAAACTCTCTCAGTACTTACTTGTATTGGTTAACTGGGAAAGTCTGAATGGGTAAAAACCTATTTCACCTGAGGCCCAGGGAGAAGACCTCCACAGTAACATTACATCTAATACATAAGGTGGCAATCATTTTGGTATACTTAGTTCACAATAAGTACACAGAGATTTACATCTGTATTGTACAATACTAGCAAAATTAAACAAAGAGAAATGTTTATAAACCAAATACTTTGTCAGTAATACGGAGTTAGAAAAAGGAAAGGATTAATGCAGCGCTATATTAGGTGGATCAGATGGGAAGTAGTAGTAGCAGTTAGAGATACTGCTGAAGGCACAAATAGGTAGAGAGTCGGTGGAGCAGGCATACAGACAGTGATGTCATTAGGTGTGGGTGGACAGACTGTGATGTGATTAGTCAGTACCAGGATGGATCTGTAGTTCATAGAAATACTGTGGTATTAAGCACGTATGACTGCATTTTTTTTAAACAAAGTGTGTTTGAAGTCTAGAACTGGAGCCTTCCCCCCTTAATTTTTACCTTCTCAAACTTTTCGCTGATATCTTAATGTAGCCCCCACAGGCCTGAAAAGTTTTAGCTGCGAGTATTTGTAAATTTGTCACAAAAAAAAAAAAATATTTAAAATAAATTGGGCTATTGCATTGGCTATTTATTTTTAAGAAGTAACATACAACTTTAATGGTTTACCTCAGTTTGGTCTGCACTAAACATGCTGCTGTTTCCTTAATACTCTTGCCATTCCAAAACTTCCAAACACTTCTGTCTAAATCCTATAAGGGAATACACAACTGTCATCACCATGGCTACTTTGGAAACAGGATTGTTCAATGAGATTTAATCAACTTCCATTTCTGTCAAAGAACAGCTCAAGTTATAGTGATACTGTGGAGGTAAGGAATTTTGCACTCATCTACCAAGGTTGTGCAATCTCAGAGTTAACATGTTAGAGATTTGATGATGTGTAGGTCCCAGAGGGCTGGCCTGTCCCCTGCAAAAAAAAAAAAAAAAAAAAAAAATCTGTGTGTATTACTGTAGAAATCAATGTTGTGCGTGGTCAACTTTTTTATGTGGTTTGCTGTAATCCTGGTCACCAAATTACTATGAATCCTGCCAAATGTTGAACTACTGAATATACATAAGCACATTTTAAACTACACGCTCAAATATATAAAATTATAGGACTGAACATTTACAGAAATATTTTACTAAGCTCCTTCAAAACTATTACCTATACTTGATCTTACAGCTACCACCATCAGTATAGAAGGAGGTTAAGTTACCCAATAAAAGGACAGGTTTAATACACACGGATAACCTCAAAGTTATTATCTCGAGCAATTGTACTATTATCTTCATAGCACATAACTGTGACTGGCTTATTCAGTTCCTTCCAACAAAGAAGAGTTCACAAGCAGCATATTTTATTCATTAAGGAAAAACTTGAGATGCAGACCAGACGACGTAAATATTACTAACTGTAGATTGACAAACCAATTGAAATGTCTGTGTAAAAAACAAAAACAGACATGCCAACTTTACAGATGTACTAAAAATATATATACTTTGACAAACATTGACAACATTCAAGCTCGAGTTAAGACAAAACAAAAAAAAATAAACAAATACAGTTAACTAGTCATTTAGAAAGCATCTTGTCAGATCTTCTTGACTGAAAATGTTCCTAAAGAAGAAAATAGTCTACATTACATTTTAAGCCTTTTGTAAAAACTCAAGTCATCTACGGACATCCTTTGACAATACCCCCCCCCCTTTCCTGCTTGGAAACGAGAGAGGAACTAACATCTAAGGTAACAAAGAACAGACACCGACTTAAGCATAAAGCAATGAACTGTTGTAAAAGCAAGTCTTAAAAGAATACTGCAAACTCCTTTTAACACAGAAAGTTATAATTTCAGAAATCACGTGTACAACACAAATAGAAACATATTTATGATACACTTTTAACTTCTTAATCATAAATTCAAATCTCAGGAGGTCTGAGAAACACTTCATTTGTAATCTTTAAATAACTAAAGGTCAAAACTAACAAGCAAAATGAAATAAATGAACTGCACATGAAACACGTAAAGGTCAACAATGCACAATCATTTAAGTTAACTTCACTTGCATAAAATTACGGACAGCATACATGCTGAACACACTACAATCAAAAGAAAACCAGTGACGTCCCTACTTGCACACTAAAATATCTTCCAAAACATCCAAGGCAAGCAATAACCTTTCACAATTCCTGCTATACATTAAATTTTTCTCTTTTCACTTCATGGATGCCTGACTAAACTAATGCGCTAATTTTAATTTTCTACTACAGCATATCAGGGACACTTTCTTTTTTTTTTTGGAAGGGACAAGCTTCTGTGCATCCCCTACATCACCTCTACCGCTCAAGACCCAATACTTTTAACAATCAGCTTCAGAGTATCCAAAATCCACACCCATGCCTCAGCTCTTCAACTGATGAGAAGAAAAAGAAAAGGCTTCAGCTTTTTACTGTAGAAAGTAGATTGGTGGGAAAGTAGATTGGTGGCTTTCTACAGTAGTCAGATCCACACCCCCTCGACTTTTCAAATGAGTAAAAAAAAAAAAAATAAAAATAAAGACATCAAGCTTAAGTGCCTACAGTGAACACAAAAAGTATACACACCCCTGTTAAAATACCATGTTTTTGTGATAAAAATTTCACCACAATAAATCATTTCAAAACTTTTCTCACATTTAATGTGATCTGTACAGTTAAACAAATCTGTTGGGGGAAAAAATATAAAAAATAAAAAGCATACAATACGCTGGTTGTATAAGTGAGCATACCCTTAAACTAATACTTTGAAGCACCTTTTGATTTAATTTCAGCATTCAGTCGTCTTGAGTAGAAGTCTATCAGCATGGTGCATCTTGATTTGGCAACATTTGCCCACTCTTCTTTGCAAAAGTACTCCAAATCTGTCAGATTGCAAGGGCATCTCTTGTGCAAAGCCCTCTTCATCTCACCCCACAGATTTTCTATTGGATGTAGGTCTGGCTTCTGGCTGGGCCAATCCAAAACTTTAATTTTCTTCTGGTGAAGCCATTCTTTTATTGATTTGGATGTATGCTTGGGGTCATTATGTTGAAAGGTGAAATTCCTCTTCATCTTCAGCTTTCTAGCAGATGCCTGAAGGTTTTGGGCCAAAAGTGACTGGTATTTGGAAATGTTCATAATTCCCTCAACCTTGACTAAAGCCCCAGTTCCAGCTGAAGAAAAGCAACCCCAAAGCATGACGCATGCATCACCTTGGGGATGGTGTTCTTTTGGTGATGCGAAGTGTTGTTTTGCACCAAACGTACATTTTAGAATTGTTGCCAAAAAGTTCAACCTTGGTCTCATCAGACCATAACACATTTCCCACATATTTATGGGAGGGTTGATGTATTGTTTTGCAAATTTTAGCTGGGCCTGAATGTTTTTCTGTGTAAGAAAAGGCTTCCGTCTTGCAAGCCTACCCTATAGTCCAGACACATTGAGAATATGGGAGATTGTTGTTAAATGTAGTACACAACCAGTACTTTGCCAGAAACTCCTGCAGATCCTTCATTGTTACTGTAGATCTCTTGGCAGCCTCCCTGACCAGTTTTCGCCTCGTCTTTTCATCAGTTTTGGGAGGGACGTCCAGTTCTTTGCAACATCACTGTTGTCCCATATTTTCTCCACTTTTTGATAACTGTCTTCACTGTGTTCCATGGTATATCCAATGCTGTAGAAATTTTTTTTGCACCCTTCTCCTGACAGATACCTTTCAACAAGATCCCTTTGATGCTTTGTAAGCTTTCTGTGACCCATGGCTTTTGCTGTAGCAGGCAACTAAGTAAATGTCAGGAAAATCCTACTAAGACAGCTGAACTTTATTTGGGGTTAATCAGAGTCTCTAACTGATGGCAGGTGTGTACCCAAGAAGACTGAATGCTGTAATTAAATCAAAAGGTGCTTCAACAAAGTATTAGTTTAAGGGTGTACACACTTACGTAACCAACATATTGTACATTTTTATTTTTTATATTTTTACCCCTAAAAGATTTGCTTTTCAATTGAACTGTACAGCTTATAGGTCAAATTAAAGGTGGGAAAAGCTTTGAAATGATTTATTGTGGCCTCTTTTTTATATCACAATAACCTGGCATTTTAACAGGGGTGTGTACACTTTTTATATCCACTGTATTTGGGTACAGAAAAAAAAATGCAGGAACTCTTGATCGTGCCTCCTAACACTTTGCTCTTAGGACTGCCCCCTTTTGCTGCACCCTTGATAGACTACAGCACGTTACAATATGGTACAAAACTTAAAAAGCATGTAGGAAAAGCGAGATTTACT